>NW_007728227.1:186386-209779 GCF_000696425.1 Galeopterus variegatus
GGCCGGGCGCGATGCAGCCGGGCGCCGAGGGCAGCGCGTCGTCCCACAGCGCCCCTGCCTGCGGGGGGAAGCCCGGCGTGGTGGGGGTGGACGGCGGGGACTGCTTGAAGTACATGGAGGTGCTGGGCAGCACCTCGTCCTCCGGGCCGGAAGGGGGAGGAATGGATGGCTGCTGCTGCTGCTGTTGCTGCTGGTGATGGTGATGATGGTGGTGGTGATGGTGGTGGTGATGGTGGTAGCCGTGCGCGCGCCCCTCTTCCATCTTGATCAAAGGCCGCGGCCCGGACGGCTGCATTTGGTACAGGCAGGAGGGCTTGAGTTCGTAGCTGCTCGAGTAGCCTTCCATGAAGGTACTGAAGCTGGGCAGGGACGTGGTGGCCGTGGCCGTGATCTCGGTGCTGCCAAGGTCCATTGTCAGCTTGGTGTAGTCGGGGTTCATGATCTCTGTGGTGTATTCCGAGCCATAGGTCTGGGCTGCATAACTGGAACCTGGAGGTGAAGGGCTATACTGGGCTTGCACGCAGGGCATATCTGCAGGGACAGAGGAAAGGGTCTCTCAGAAGCAAGTCAACACTCCTTTCCGAGCTAAGAGGCAGCCTTGGATTCATTGCTCTCTAATCTGGGAAACAGAGAGGAAGTGACATCCTCTCTTCTTTCTGGTAGCATAGACCATAAATGTAAAGCCCCACACTTAACTTTCTTTCTCCCTGGGAAGAAGGCTGAATCCCTGATAGAGGGGCCACAGAATGCCGAAAGGCCTCCTGGGGACCTCTGTACTCATTTTCCCTCCCTTGCCCAGTCCTCTACCAGATCTGGGAAACTTGATGTCTTCCCTCATAAGCCCAGAGATGTTTTTTAAAAAGTGGCTTTGAATTGTATAAACTAATTGGAGTGGCCCCATCACCTACAAGCTGGGAGGACAAAGAGAAAACCAGCAAATGCCCTGTTAGTTTATTCTGGGAGGAAAAGGCCATTGTCTCCCCCCTCCCCACCCAAGCCACCCACACTGATGTGTAAACCTATGCGTTAGTCAAAAAGGTGTCCTACGTGGAACTTACTGGCCAAGGGAGACAGTGACATTTAACATTTTACGAGTGCCAACGGAGGCTGCCCACACACGTTGTGGTTGCTTTCTCCCACCCCCTCCCCACTCCTCCAAACAGAGCTAGCTGCCTGCACAAACTGGACCCCTGTTGATGATTTCAGCCAGCTAGGTGGTTAGGTGGGGATGTAGGCCCAGGAAATGGACTCGGGGGAGTTTGCACCATCTGCAAAGAAAAAGATCAGCAGCTGCAAAAAAACACCCACCAAAACTGTCCTCTGCTATACAGTATATGTATGTATATATGTATATATTTACACATACATATAGTTCCCAATTCTTTTTTTTTTTTCCTTTTTGTCTTTTTTTTTCCGTGATCAGCAATGGATCGCAACCCTCGGTGTTGCGCCTGCACCTCGCTCAGCCAGTGAGCGGCCTGTCTGTACGTGGGATCCGAACCCTCCGCGGGAGTGCCGCTGCGCTCCCAAGCGGCGCACTGTAGCAGTGCGCCACCCGGCCGGCCCTAGTTCCCAATTCTGACTAATGAAGTATATCAGTGGCTGTTTTTATGACAACAGTTTACAGCTATCATGATAGGCAAGTTGGTCTAGGTATTTTCTTATGACAGAAGAATTAGTCCCCTGGAAAAGAAGAAAGCAGTTTCTGAATAGATTTGGTTTCTCTGCCAGTTTGACTATGTTGAGCCCCCAAAGCCACTGGTATCCAGGGTGCTTACTATTGTTTGGAGAGGCTGAACTGGGTGAGAAGGCCCTGAGAATTATTGTATATAGTAGATGATTTATCAAATTATTTTCCTTTCTTTATGGCTAAATATAAATGATAAAATGGGAACTTTCTGGTGGTTGGTTTTTCTGAGCCAAAGGAAAACCAGGTGCTTAATATCTGTTCAAACTGTATGGTGTAAAAGTTGTGACTAATAAGAAAGTGAGTACTTCACATTTCCTCTGACATCTTTCTCTTACCCACATTTCCAAATCTGATTGAGTCATGCGTGTATGGGATGAAATCTTGACTTGAAAAAAGGTGATGAGGGCCTGTTGGAAGAAGCAGTGATGAAGAGAGGCCAGTTCAAGCCTTTTTCAAGCCTTTCTTTTCCAAGCAGGGCCTTAAAAACACACTCACTAGTTTGACGTGAAAGGATTACTTATCTTGCTGTCCAATTGTTGGGATGAAATGAAAGGCTAATCATTCAAAAGAAAGAACACTGTCTGATCTTTTTTCTCCCTTCAGCACCTCTAAGATTTCTCCCTTGGTCTTTTGTGTCATTTTCCCCTGCCAATCCCTACCTATCGCTCTTCTTTGTGTCTTTCTGAGGTTTCCAGGTAAAAGATGAGGTTGCTGGGACTGTGTTCTATTTATCTGTGTATCTCTGGTGCTTGCACAGGCTTGGCATCTAGTATCCCTTTAACAAATTTGTCAAGAGGTGGTACAAACCAAACCTGCAATCCTTTCTTTTGCCAAACTCAAATTTACTCCTTGGTTTTCAGCTCAAATGCTTTTCTCTTTCTCTCTGAGCTTCAATACTGTAAAACTTCTGCACCTAAATGATTTTGGTTTTAGACATACAAAAATGCTCTATATGGCTTTAAATGATTCCATAACTCTTAAATGCATACACTGGATATAAAGAAGGGCAAAAATGAAAACATTAAAAATGTATAAAAGACTCTCATCTATTGGTGTATTTTCCTTTTTCTTAGGAAAAATAATTTTGAGAAGTGCAATGCTTAATTTAATCTGGATGCTTCACTCGGTAGCAACAGGGTGTGGTATACAGAGGAGCTTCGTGCGAGGAAGCCACCTGTGCTGTGAAATACGAGGACAGCAGTCACTGTCCTGGCACTGGGCAAGTCGACCAGCCTTCCTGCTGGGTGTGTGGTTCCCCCACCCCCTTCTCCCAGTCCCGAGGAATAAGGTGTCGTGCCTTCAGACCTACCTGGAGGGTATCTTGCGCGCTGAATGGTGGGGCTGGGGGTCTCTCCAGCGGAGGCTGAGAGTGTAGTAGGTGGGGATGTCCGGCGAGGGGAAGCGACGGCGGTGCTGCCCAGCTCCACTGAGGGTCCAGGCTCACGGCCCGGACTTGCCGGGCTGCGTTCTTCCACAGTGGGCTCTGCAGGCACAGGGAGAGAGGACAGATGTCACAGTGAGACCAAGCTTGATTACCGCGGCCAGGACTGGGAGTATTGGGGGTGGTGGTGGAGTGGGCAGGCAGCCTCTAGAAATGCTACGTTAATGACGAAGAATTATCATAAGGGTAAGGGTGCTTAAGGGTACCGGAGTCCTTGGGGAAGGAGCATCACACCGCCTTGGGGAAGCCAAGCAAAGGTTGTCCGCACCCACCGCGCTCACCGCTGTTTTGTGTCACCCGAACCGAGGCAAAAAACCACGCAGAGTGTCGTCGCCCAGATAGTGATCTCTCTCCCCCCACAATTGGTTCCGAGCTCGTGAAGTCAGGAAAACCAAAGAAAGGAGAACACTTGAGGAATGAGTTCTGCACGAATTCGGGGGTCAGTGAGTGTGCACGAGCGGAAAATAGCCATTCTCCAACTCCACCCGCCCCCACCCCTCAAATATAAATTTTACACGTTGCAAAGGAAATGCACAAGGTCCGGAACGAATGCATGAATGCCCCGAGGAATTAAGAAAGTCTGCGCTTTTCATTCTAAATGCTAATGGAGCTTCTCTTCTATTAGCCGTGAGTTTCGGGGGCCAGGGGTCAAGCAAACAAAAGGGCACAGTGGAAAGAAGGCCCGCGCTGGAAGCAAGGCGGTGAGGCAGATAGCGTTCTCGGCTGGTGGAGCGGCAGAGGGAGTCCTCTGCGCTCAGCGGGCGGTGTCCCCGAGGGTGGGCGACTTTGAGGCTCCAGGCCACCCCGCGGCCCGGAGGGGGCAGATTCCGGAGGGCGCTGAGTGCGGCTCCCGGGCGGACGTCTCAGAACACAGCCCCAGCGAAACTTCGTAGCTGAAAGCGCCGCTCGGCGGGCCTCCGGGAGGGATCCGGATGCCCCATACTCCGGCCTATAGCGCCCCCTTTGCCCGGGGTGGGCACAGCTCGAAGGGTGGGAACGTGGACCGAAAACCTCCCCCAAACCAAACCAAACCAAAACCTCCCGGGAGCGCGAGCCGCGAGGGTCGTGTAAGTTTCGTCTCCCGCCACCCCTGCGTCCGGAGCTTGCCTGCAGGAAGAGAGAAAGGGGCTCAGAACCCCCAGGTCCGGAAAACCCTCGACGGCCAGGAAATGGGGGATTCCCTTTCCATCCCCGGCCCCAGCCCGAACTGCTCCGACAGAAAGCTTGCACTCGCTGTAGCGCACGCATAAGCAGATCTTCCCACGGCTGTAGCATGTGCTTCCTGTCCCCCCGCATCTTCAATGGGGGTCTCCGGCAACCTCCCAACCCCTCCTCCAGTAGGTGCCCACATTTCCGCCCCTCCCTGGGGGCCTCTCAAGAGGAATCTATTCCTGAGGGATGGCCTATGAACTCAGGTGAGTCGGGGGCGCGTCTCCCCAAGGAAGGGGTTCCCCTCGAGCGCCCTACGTTCGCAGGAGAGAGTCACACCACTTTTCCTACAGCCCAGCGGAGCTCCCCACCGCTCTCTCCGCCCCCCAATCGGCTGGTTACCTAGGCAAAGCCTCCGCGCCTGGAAACACGTTGCACCGCTCGCGGCCGCTGGGGCCGAGAGCACAGAGCCTCGGGATTGTAAATTAGGGAGAAATAACTACCTCTGTCAAAGCCCCTTTCTTTCTCGTGGGCAGACGAAAGGAACACCCCCGTGTTCCCCTCCCCATGGTGAAGTGTGTGGAGGAAACCGTGAAACGCACCATTGTGACCCGGGCTCCTCCGCGGAGTTTCCAACCCTGGGGAGCGGGGGCGGAGGTTGGGCGGGGGCAGGAGGAGTGGAGAACAGACCGACAGAAAGGGAAAGACAAATTCTCAGAAAGACCGAGAGAGACTAGACAAACCGCGGGGCAGAATTTCTGCGAGCGCACCAGCCCTGGGAGGGGGTGGGTGGGTGGGTGCGGGAAGAGGGATCGGGTGTGGAGGTTGCTGTGGTCTAAGGAATCTTTGATATTCACATTACGATCATCTTGTTCAGCTAAAATAACTCGATAAAGTAACTTCATTCATTGTGCCCAGTAGCCGCATTGGGCAGCTTTTTCTTTCCTCAACTAGGTTCTATAAAATATTTCCCCATCGTGGGAAAAAGAGAAAGAGGATTGGATTAGCCATGAAATGACTGAACGGCACCCTGTACCTCTCTCCCGGCACCCTAAGGCCCTGGGATAACAGCCCGAGATTTTTGATTACTAATCTTCTTGCAGCTTTTCCCTCCGGAGAATCCGGAGGCATAAATAAAAGGCAGTCTCCAAGACCGTTCTTGGAAATCCAGGGGCAAATGCTTTCTCCCTCTCTCTCACGAGTGCCCCGAAGCTTCCAACAGGTTCGAGAGGTGCCTTTCGCAGTCAGTGTCCGCAGGCTGCGCTCGCAAGACCTCTCTTCTCTCACGACCGAGAACTTTCATTTCTACTAAGAGTGAAACACTCGGAGCAACTTTCCAAAAGCGCGAGTTCTGTCAGTGAAAATGTAAAGCATGCCTCTCCCACACCTAGCCAAGGCCCGAAGAAGAGGGACACCGTCCCCACGCGTGTCGCGGAGCGGGAGTCGGCAATTACACCCGGTTATCTCCGAAGGGAAAAGTGTAAACCAGCAAGTAATCGACGCCTGGCAGACGTGCCTAGTGGAGTCCCAGGCTCATTTCAGTACAATAAGCCACATTCCTACAATTACACCCTCTTTACTGAGCTCCTCCGAGCGCCTCTGCAAACTACTGCCGCCAATGCCCGGGCCTCTTCCCTCCCAAGCTTCCTCCCAGACAACCAGCTCTGTGCCACCATTTGGTACATTAAGTTGGACAAACCAGAGTCCCTATTTTCAATATTACTGAAAAGGCAGGAAAATTACTGCCGTTCATCACCGGAGCTGCAACTCCCTATCGCTGCCGCCGCCGCCGCCGCCGCCGAGAGCATCATTACCATGACAACTAGAGCCGAAATACCCTGAATTACATCGCTGGAGCTGCTACTGCACAAATCCCGGTCCTCCTCTTTGTTAGAGGCTTTTCGCCTCTTCGGGTAGGGGGAGGAATCCCACGAGCTCCAGAGATCCCCGCGGGCCCGCTACAGAGGAAAAGTTTCAGATCAGAACGTGCGGGCCGCCCGGCTAGAAAAGCCCGAGCAGGGAGGCGCGGGTGGGGGGAACCCCACACTCAAAGTTGTCAATTTCAGGAGCGACGCTTCCCAGCACGCCAACTTTTTAGCAAGTCTCCTTAATAACTGGGCGAATGTGATACGTACTTGAGTGCTGTGGCGGTTCCGTCTTTAGAGCGAGTTTCTAGAGAGCAGTCTCGAAATCTGCGCTGGTAGGGGGAGTCACAGCTGCTGTCCCGGAAGGGCTGCGGTGTATAAGCCCAGCGGCTCGCAGAGGCGGTGAGCGGCAGGCCGAGGATGCTGCGACCCCGAATCATGGGAGAGCGCCGCCGAGAGGTTCCGCGGGCGTCCTAGCCCCAGCCGCGACCAGGGGGGAGGATGCCGCCGCTGTTCCCACCTCCACAGCTACTGCCGGCGCTGTCAGCGTTGCAAAGTGTGCCTGGGAGGGTCGTCCGGCTGCCGTGCCGCGCTGCACCGGCGAGGGCGCAGGGCAAGAGGGGTGTGAGCGCGCGGGAGAGAGTGGAGTGTGTGTGCGGAGCGTGTGTGCGCGCGTGTGTCTGTGTGTGCGAATGAGGGAGCGGGTGTGAGAGTGTCTGTGTATGGGGAGCGGAGGAGGAGCAGGAGCTGGAGGGGTGGGGGGCGGGAGGCAGGAGACTCCGCTCTCCCGGCTGCGCGTTCGCTCGCTCTCTCGGCACGTCATTTATGCCACAGGAGCCCTAGCGGCCTCTCCATAGAGTGCTTGGAATGCGAGACGTCAATGTGACGCCATGGGACGCTACGTCACCCTCCTCCTCCCTCCCCTGGCCCAGCCGGTTCCGCGTGTGCGAGGGAGGGTGTGTGTGTGTGTGCGTGTGTGCGCGCGCGCGTTCCCCAGCCACTCGCACGGCCGCACAATGGAAACTGCGCCGCACGGCTGGCCACTGCCTGGAGACCTATCGGACCCGCGCTGCCGATTCCTATGCCGCGACGCTGCTCGCTAGGGCGCGCGTCTGCAGGAGGGGGCAGCGGCCCGGCCGCGGGTCAGGCGGGACCGCCCAGCTGTCAGGGTCGGGTGGAGTAGAGTTGGAGGCGTGCTATTGGCGAGCCTCCGAGGCTGCCCCGAGGCACAGAGCCAGAGCGAGGGGGTAAGGGAGAGGACAGCTCTTCCGAAAGGGAAGGTCTCTCCAGCCAGCTTCTGCGAGTGACCTGGCAGCCGGTGCAGAGGAGTCTGGCACCAGGTGCAGCTGCGCTTTCCTCGTGCAACGGTTCTAAAGCTGTTTACATCTCTCCGGCTCTCTGTGCCTAGGCTAATTCCCTCCTCCTCCCATCATTTGCTGGGTGCGTGTTTCGCAGACTCTGGGGATAAGGTTTTTTTGTTTACACTTACGGTGTGGGTTTTCCAGCTGGACATATTATAACCCAGCGAAATGCACATCCATCATCCACAAGCGCGCTGCCGCAGAAACTACTTAATGTGTATAAAACAAACACACACGTGTTCAACAGCTGAGCGGGTCTGATTGTTGCAAATTGTCTCTCCCCCCCAGCACCCCGTCAGAAATGAAATGGAACTCTTAACTTGCACTTTCACTTTTTGATGGTTGTAGGTGTCCCCCCATCTCCCAATTAAGCATTTCGAAATCAACAGGATTTATTAGTCAGTCCCTCCCTAGGGAATTTGCTCTGGTCTCCTGGGACACATCTGTCAAGAAACAGTGCCGAAAGCCTCGGCGAGTGTACGAGAGAGAGCAATTCCTTCCTGGAAATGACAAATTTAAGTGTGAAGTTCTTACTGAAAACAAAAACAAAAAATTATTAGAGTTAAGGACTCCTAGTTCGAAAGGTTGCTGAGTGAAAGCAACCTCTTTCAGAAACGAATGTTTGAGGAGAAAATATTTGAGTGAACCAGTGCAAACAGACATGGTCTCCACTTGGTCCGCTTGAATCAGATATGACATTTTATTTCTTTGACCTGTCCCAATCTTCGCGTGTGTGGGGGCTGGTGTGTATGGCGGGAGGGAAATCCCATTGTCTACAGTACACGTTTCAAAACCGAAGAAGGTTCGAGCTAGGACCAGAAACCTGAAAACAAAACTACATATCAATGTATATGGCACGTACATCTTTCTTCGCCTCCACTTCTACTTCAGACAGAGTGGTGTGGAGAAGACCGTGGGAGGATGCTCCAAAAGTTAACCCGCTGGAGAGGAACCGAGCCTCTGCGCTGCCGCGGGTTCCAATCCAGTCTCGGAAGGAAGGAGGGCGCTGCTACATTGTATCCATTCAAAGGCTGGAGCGGGGGGAGCAGGACCTGGAGCCGCGCGGCGCTGACGCACGCGAGGCGCGTGATTGACGCAGGCGATGTTACTAAATTCGGCGGTTGGCCCGGCCCCGCAGCCGGCGCGCGCGGCAGATAGCGGAGTAGGTTCCCCTCGGTCACCCCCGCCCCTTCTCCATTCAGAGCCGCGCGGGGCGGGGCGGGGCGCGCGGGGCGGGGCAGGGAGCGCGCGGCCGCGCCGGTATCCGGCCGAACCAAATATAGTCGGGCCTGGTTATTTTTAGCCGGGTCTCGGGCGCGAGCGCGCCGCTTGAGGTGGGGAGCCTGACCCCGCCTGGAGTGCGGAGGGGGCGGGGGCGGAGTCGCCATCTTGGACACGGCTCGGCCCTGCCAGGTGACCGGCGGCGCGGGGCCGGACTCAGCGCTGGGGGTCGGGGTGAGTGGGTGTGAGCCGTGGGAGAGGAGGGGCGCAGGCAGCTCTGTCTGTCCCGCGCGGGCTGTGACGAGTGAGCTGGGCGAGGCGCGAACGACTGAGCGGGGCGCGTGTGTGTGGGGTGGGGGCGGTGATCCCCGGCAGTCCTGCCACCCGGCGGCCCGGCCTGCCCGGAGTCGCGTGGGGGCGGAGCCGCTTGCGGCCACCACTTCCTGAGAGCCGGGGATACCCCTCCCGGACGTCACGGAGGAGCCGAGGCGGCGGTGGCGGCCCGGGGCTCATCCTGCACTTGCATCACGGGTGCAGCAGCTGCTCTGCTCCTTTGTGGCTTTTTCCCCAGTTGAGTAACTGCTTTGTTAACTGAAAATACCATGACGGGCCAGTGTGATCACCAGCTCCAGACCTCAAAGAAAGTGAAGCTGTCAGGCAAGAAGAGGGAGACTCCCCCAGCCGGCTGCGATGGTATCTGGTGGGTGGGTGTGTAGAGAAGCACTTGACAGTTTCCACGTATTACTTCTTGCCTAGCTCTTCTCCCCCAAGAAGGTTTAAAAATACTTTTTATTTCCATGCTGTAACAATTTCATCTGTGTTCTGCACCCCTGCCAGTCTCCCTTCAATTTAAAATCTCATGCAGAACTGGAATTGTAAGCAGGAATCCTAAAATTAGGTACAGTTTTTAGGAAATATGACATCTTTCAACGAATTTATTGAATACACTTTTTCTAAATGTGAATATATAAAAGGTCCTTGCCCACTCAGGGTCGTTATAAAGCTACTGATCAAGTTTGTTCATATGAATTGAGCTCCTCGTGTTTCAAACCAGTATCCTTTTTTAAGTTTTAAAAAAACTTCCAAAACTGGCTGAGAATCTCCAGGTAAAGCATTTCTCTCTTTGAGTGTGTCTTGCGGACCTATATCTTGGTGAATTCTGAGCTTTCCCCCCTTCCTTACCCCTTCTGCTTCCTTACATCCTTTGCTTCCTGAGTATCATGTCTCCAATCTGTTCCTTGACTGCTCTGTTAGGCGGAGGGCTGTTGTCTGACCATGCTGAGCCAATCCACTGTTCCTGGCTCAGTGCTCCTCTGGGTAGGAAGCTGGACTGACAGTTGGAGAGGTTCCAGTGGTCACTGATAAGTGTCAACTTTTTTTGTACTCAAATGGAAAGTTACAGAAGCAGAGACAAGGCTCACTTACAAACTGGGACACCATTCTGTGCTTAATCCTAAGTCCCTAAACATGTGTGATTCCCTAGGTGACCCAAACGGAGTAAGTTTTTCTGTGTGTTTTTCAAATTAGTATCTATTGCTCTATACCTTTCAAAAATCTGATTTACAGGAAATCAATCATAGTATTTTGTAAAGCATGTGTAATATGACTGTTTCAGTAATCTAAATTACCTTTTTGATGACAATATTTTTTATTAAGTGAAACTTAATTCTTTACAGTTAGATCTCTTTTTTGGGGAAATTAAATAGAATACGACTACTTTAATCTGTGAAATTTTGAAAACTTTCCTGGTTTAATCCTTTTTCTAAAAGAGGGACATTTATGTGTGGCCTAGTTTACACACACAAAGTAAAGAAAGCAGTTAGTTCTGCTTTCATGATACTTATGGCAGCCAATCTGTTAGAGATTCTTTCTATAAAGCAACTATTACAGATTCACTGGATAATTACCTTTCATTTTGTTTTGGATTTGTAGGCCTAATCTGCCTGCCAGAAAGAAAATACTCTTTCTCTTGGAAAATGAAATATGAAATTTGGAAGAAATTTATTGTGTGTGATATAAAGCAATTGTTTTGACAAAGTGGGATTTTAGAAATTGCTTTAAATGCTCTTCTGATGAAGCAATGGCATATATAATCTTTTTGATTTTGCTAATATGTAAAGAATGATGAGTCTTGATGGAAAGATTGGGTGAGGAAAGGAGAAGTAATTTTAAGCCAGAAGTTGTTACCTAAGGTGAAAATAGGAAGGAAAAGTAAAAAAAATTGTGTGTAAGTTCAAGTTTTCTAGAATTAGTGTAGAAGTTTTATACTTTATTTAAGATACATATGTAAATTTTAGTAACTTCAGCTGACATTGATTTATACACTTAAGATGTACCTGATGCAGGAACCTAGGACTCTTGTAGCAATTTTCTATCTGACCTCCCCGCATGCCATCCCTTCCTTATCAATTATATTATTGCCAGCTTAGTCTTTCTAAAATACAGCTTTTGTTGTATTACTCTCAGCCTCAGAAGTCTTCGGCACTGGATATTGTCTCTGAAATAAAACCCAAAGGCCTCTTGTTTTCACAGAATCTCCCTGTCCTAGTCAAACTAGTATACTCACTGTTCTTCAAACATCCTTTTAACCTCCCACATTTGTTCATAGTTTTCCTTTTTATGGCGTTCTCTTCTCACCCTTCTTCTCTACTAACTGAAATCTTACCCTTCCTCTAAAACCAGCAGGTTATGCTTTAGTCTTTCATAAAGTTCTTATTTTCCTGCCTTCTTTTTGTGCTCTTGTGTTCATAGCTTATCCCCTGTCAAATTAGTGGCTTCACAAGCATGCCTCACGCACGTCTTTGAAATTTTTGTGGCACCTAAGAATTCTCAACATAGGTAGTGAATATCCATAAAATTTGCCTCCTCTAATTTGCATATGAATAGAGAGCAGCCATAATATGTGTAATAAATTATATGGATTAGGATATTCTTGGCATGAATGGACATGTATGAGATCATCATACATTGTTTTCTTTACTTCAGCTTTTGATACTCCTGATTGAACATACCTTGTCAAGGTGCTGGCCACATCCCAGACAGTTGCGTGGTGATACAAGGATATGGCAGTTTGGCTTATACTTTTTATATCCGCGTAGGGAGATTTGCTATGATTTATTTTTCCTGATAGACTTTTGGTTTGACTCTTATTCCAACCTCTTTCCCCCTCTATTTGCATTATTTCTTATGCTGCTTTCTCTCAGTGATGAACTGGATGCTGTAGGCTAGGAAATGTTAATGTTAATTTCTTTGGGAAAGTTACTTAAGGCTTAGAAAATTTAGAATCATGACATTGTGTATAACCAGTTAAATATAAAAATTCTTGAATTTCTTATCTTTTCCAAAATATATTTAAATAGATTTGTATGACACTATATAGATGCAGAGGTAAACTAGGGCAAATATATTTTGGAATTATAATTTGTTGGAATTTTTAGATAGAACCTTGTGACTTGGAATATTAAAATTTACTTTAACAGGGAAAAAGTAATATAATAGATCAGGAAAGACTTCCTATGTTGTAGAAAACTTTTGAAAAAAAATAAAAACCTGAGATGGAAAGATTACTTACTGGTATAAGTGCTAATAATATTTTAAAATCTCATTAAATTATGTTTTTCCATTCATTAGTAATAATAACAGTCAAGACAGGCTTGCAATTTGGTTAAAAAGTTTTAGTCATGTTTTTCCCAATCATTGGTAAACTCTGGAAGACCTTGATAATTTGGGGCAGAAAAGCTATTACTCATGTGTGATAAATCAATTCAAGATATTATTTAGGCCTATGAAATGAGATCTGCATTTTAGCTAGAGTTGACAGATGAAGTAAATACCTTTTTCCAAATATAACTACGTAACCCTTTCCCATCATCCCAACTCTGAGAAAAAAAAGATTTCCTTGCATGGACAAGTTCAGTTCCTTCAGCATATTCTCCAGGAGTGAGAAGCTGTATGTCACAAAGAGCACTAGACTGCTTCTCAGAGCCTGGGTCTGATTTTGCTGCCATGAAGCTGCCCAAACTTGGGTAAGTTAATCCTTTTGGGGGCCTGAGTATCATAGTCTGTAAAGTGATGGTGTTGGGCTCACTCTAGGATCTTTAAGGATCTTTCAGGTTGTAAAGTTGAATGCTTTTTTAGGCCTGTTAAATATTGTGACTCATGAGTCAGCTTTGCCCTGGTCTCCTCAGTCACTACGGGGTTGCTGTGGCCAGGATGCTCATTAACTCTTTTAGTAGTGCTTTTAGTAATAATATATTAAACTGCTTTGGCCTGCATGGTAGTTAACTATAGCCATTGAGTGGGATCTTGGAGGCCTGCAAGAGTTAATGTACTGCCAGCATCACAGCCTTCTCCTGTCTGTAAAGTAGATACGAGCAGAAACCTGGATAGTCCAAAAGTCATTTTATACTTAGCTTTGGAATTTGTTTTTGTACATTCATTTGAATATGGATGAGTCATAAATTGACTTCATACAAATTAGAAAACTTTCACTGGAGTGGGTTCTGTTACTTGCTCCTCTTCAGTTCCTCACTGCATGCTATGTGTAAACCATTTCTTCATAAGCATAGCAGCCGAAGCAGAACTGTCTTCTTTTTGCTTTTTCCTAGAGAAGGCTTGGTGATAGTGGGGTTGCAAGTCTTTATATCTCTTTTCAGAGTGTGAATAGATAAAGTGAAATGTTATTCAGAAGGCAAGTCATAAGGAAAGAACTAAGTAGGTGTTCAGGTGAAAAAAATGTTGACAGAGCAATCAGGGAAAATACAGTGAATTCTGTTTGCAAACTTGTTAGGTTTATAGTTGGATACATCGTCATGAATAAATAAGAGCTGACTTACAGGCATTGGGAAGTATCTGAATTTTAGCAGATTATAGGGTTCTGTATTATCTAAGTTAGGTTTGGATAGTAAAAACATGGTTTGTCCATTAATTTAGGGTTATTTTTAAAATTCCTGTTTTACATATTTAGGTATCTGGTTTCCTACTTCGATCATGTAATTAGTAACTGATTCTGATTTTTTGCTATAATACATTTTCCAGTATTTATTCCGCATGTTTATAGTTCGCTGCTGAAAAAATTCCTCCCTGACATCTGTTCTGAATTAGTCTCTTTTCCAGCTACGTTTTCCTGTTCTATCAATTTTGGTGAGGAGAATAGAGAGCCATGTTTTAAATATTTCTGCTATTTAAGTTAAGTAAAATTGAAGTAAACTACCTCACTTTTTCTAATTTCTGAAAATGATTCTTACTTTAAATTCACATGTTAAATTGCTATTTTCATTTTTTTTAAAACAGTAGAATAAACTGGATAAAATTTGAGAACCATTTATCATAGTTTCAGAGCATTTTATAGTTGTCAAATTGACTTCGTAGTGACTTCCATGTTTCAGAAATTTGAAAGGAGTTTCTGTTATCTCAAAATCTTTTAAAATGTCTTTTTTCCCCCAATTGTCTTGGACGTCTATTCTTTGGGATGAATTTATTGAGCACTTAGAGCAGATCTTGGCATAGAGTGGGTGCTCTGTAAACATTGATGAGTGAATGAAACAAGTTTTCAGGAAGGTTTACTCAAAATATTCTATTTTTTATATACTAGCCAGCCTCGTGACCTTTTTAACTTTTCTGATATAGTTTTACTCAGGGGTTAGGTGTAAGAGAGGAGCAGAGAAGGCCTGCTGTACATCATGGTGCTGCTGTTACTGCACTGTTCTGTTTCACCATTGCAGCTAGTCTACAGAGACTTCTGGTTGCCCATGTTGAAGGTAGTACCCCTGAGTTATACTACTCTGTGACATCTGTGTTTGACCTAAGAACCTAATTCAGGTATCCTAAGGAATTGTTACACTATCTTTTGACCCCAAACACCCCCCAAAATTAATCTCTGGCTTATCTCTTTGTTTGGCTGTGCCACTTTTGCTATGATACTTTCTTAAGATTGTTTTTTTCCCTCTTTTCTTCACAGTCTCTGCCCTGGGCATATACAACCTATTCATCAGTAAGTTTGTCACCTCTAGTCACAGACTTCCAACTGTAATCCTTACTTTGCTTTCCAGTTCTAGATGCTACTGTCCAAGGTCCTCAAGCACGTAGTTACTTGTCTACTATCTGTCACCCTCATACTGACGTAGTTACTTGTCTACTATCTGTCACCCTCATACTGAGGAGCCCACATGTAGATATTAACTAGGAGCTCAAATTATATCTACTTAACATACTTAAACATTTTAAGATTTAATTTTTGAAAAGGTGTAATGCATTCACATGATTCAAACAACACATTTAGGAATGAAAAGTTTCCGTTCCACACCTGTCCTTCATTTCCTAAATTACTATTCTTCCAGAGTCTCTAAATGGCATTTCCAAGCCAATACAAATATAAATTCTGTTTTCCTTCCTTTTTTGTACAAATAGAAGCTTTGTTCTGCCTTTTTCACTTAAAAATATATCTTGGATTTCTTTTTATAACAGTGGAAAAATATCCAAGATATATTTCACTTAATAATGTATCTTGGAGATCTCTTCCACATCATTGTGTGAATATATTATCATTTATTTAACCAGTCCCATAGTGATGGACATTAGGGAAATTTTCAGTCTTTTGCTGTTACTAGCAAAGCTGCAATAAATACTTTTGTTACATGGTTTATTTCACACTTGTGCAAATGTATTTATAGGGTAAATTTCTAGAAATGGAATTGCTGGATCAATGGGCATATATCATAGTAGTTTGATAGGTACTGCCAAATTGCCTTCCATGGGGGTTGTACAATTTGCACCCCACCAGAAATATCAGGTAAGTGCCTGATTACCTATATTCTTGCCAACAAAATGTGTTATTTAACCTTTGGATTTATTCCAATCTGGCAGGTGAAAAATGTTATCTTAGTGTAATTTAAATTTCTATTTCTCTTATGAGTAAGTTTGAACATCTTTTCATATGTTTAAGAGCCATTTATATTTCCTTTTTTGTGAAGTGTCTCTTATACCCTTTGCTTATTTTGGAAGATGGAGGTGGTTTAAAAATCACTTCGTAGTTGCTGTTTATAATATGGAGATTTGCCCTTTGTAATATGAGTTGCAACATGTTTCCCCTAGTTTGTCATTTGTCTTTCAACTTTATTTATGTTTTTGCTATGTAGATTTTTTGTGTGTATTTTTTTATGTAGTTTTTTTAATGTACTTGAATTTGTCAGTCTTTGTAATTACTGAATTTTGTCATAGTTAGAAAAACCTGCTTCACTGCAAGGTTATGAAAGGATTCTCTTACGTTGGCCTCTACCACTTTTATGATTCCTATTTCACATTTAAATTTTGATCTGTTTTTCTTGGTGTTTGGTGTGAGGAATAGGAGCACCTTTATTTTGTTTCAAATGGCTACTCAGTTGACTCAACACCATTGGTGAATAAGTCTACCTCTATACTGTTTTGCTTCTTACCCAAAACAAGACTGATTCATCTACTTTTTTTTCACAACTGCTTTACTGTTACTGAATATGTGTACAATTCTGTTTCCCTTCCTATAAAAAGCCTTCTCTAGTGGCAAAGATGTCTTTTACCAGGCTACCTCCCTGCTGTTGTGAGAAACACCAACGACCTGGCCAGTTAATATTTGAATGAATGCAGACCTGGCCAGTTAATATTTGAATGAATGCAGGTGGCTCACAAGGCTCTTCAGGATTTTTCGTTGAGCAATAACTGGTTAAAAAGAAATCCTAACTATAATGACGTTCTTTAGAAGACTGTTCAAACCAGAGATGTCTTCTCTATAGTTATATTCACTAGTTATTCCAGAAACTGAAGGTGCACTACCTGAGTCCTTCAGTCCTTTTTTTTTTAATTAAGAATATTTTAACATTTACTTGTACGTATTTGTCGGGTACAGTATATTGTTTCCATACATGCATACACTGCACAGTGATTTACTTAGGGTAGATAGCATAGTTTTGTACCCATTAGTTCACCACTTTTCTTGAGGCAGACCAATTTGGGTTGTTTGCCTCTGTGCGAATTTGTATCATCTGCCACCTCTGCTTTGTTTGACAATATGGGATATTACTTTCTGTAATTCAGAAATGGGAACCATGATGAGCCAAAAAATTAGTGCTGTATTTCCTATCATTTGGTCATCCCCAGAACCTAATTTATTGGAAAAGTGATTATAGGTGAATGATTTTGGAAACATGCCTCCTCAATTTGAACCCCAAGCAGATTAAGTTTTTTCATCTATGGGACCTAGGGAAAACACCAGCTTTGTTCTACTAGAGGAGAGTGTCCAAGCAGGCAGATGAAACTGAATTTACTTGCTACCTTTACTAGCACTCTCTAAGCTACTTGGGCTAGTCTTACAGCTCCTTGATAAAAGACTTCTTTCTGCTTTGAACCGTTGCCGCAGGCGATCTTTCCCTTCTAAACTTGTCCAGGCCATCTTGCCTGTTCTTTATTACTGAACCTTACTTTTTGATCCTGTGTCTTATCTCTGTCTTCAGACTTAACCCCTGATGCTGGTGGTATACTCTTCGCCCAGTACCAATTTGATTTAAAAGTTATATTGGACAAAAACAATTTAGTTGAAAGCAAACTGGTCAACTGAACGATTTGGTTAAAACAATGATTTAGTCAAAAGAATTATTTCATCAAAATGAATATCCTTAGTTTTTGAGTAGTGGTAATTTTATTGTATTATTGGGGCGATTAAATACTTTTGGCCCATTTTCTAGAGATTTTTAAAATTTTTTATCTTTTATATTTCAGGTTAATTTTCAGTTACAGCAGCACATTGTTGCTTGTGATATCAAAAAGTCAATGCAAGCTAGCTGCCCAACAATAGGAAAAATAGTTGGACAAGAATAATCATAACTAAAAGGCAATAAGAGGTTAATTGTAATAACCAAAGCATCTAGTGATAAGATAAAAAAATGTTTCCTTTATTGTTTTTCTTTTCCCCCTCATTAAAAAAGCAGTGCATGTGCAGTACAGGACACTGAGAAAAATATAGATAAAGACACTGAGAAAAATATAGATAAGGAGGGAAAAAAGAAAAAAAGCCATGAATTAATTCAGCCAGGAATAACCACTACTCTCCTTTCCTATCCTTTTAAATGCATTTTATACACATGCACTCTGCCTACTGTTGGTAATTTGCCATAATTTATTTAAGCAGTCTCTAATTATTGGTTAGTTACCTCTGTCCAGGATTAGGTATTGGTTCCTTTTTGCGTTTGGTCTTGCAACTGTGGGCCAGTCCACCTTTAATTGGGAGTAGATTGCCTTTCTCTTTTTCCTTCTGTCCCTCAATCCTGCCTAGGCCTGTATCCAGCCTGGGTCCCAAGCCCCACTGCTTGCTTTAAGTGAGACAGTTTGTAAATGAAACCATTCTGCCAAGCTTTTCTATGAAGTTACTAAAGGGGCCTTGTTCCAGAATTCCTGTGGAACTCTCTGATTATTATAAGATATGTTTTGGAGTCATGCTTGATGTATGTTATGTGAGTTATGTATGTAAATTAGGTGGGGAAAGTGAAGAGGGGAGGGATTAGATTGGGTCTTCATTAAAAAAAAAAAGGCATTGCAATAGAGAAATCCATTGTCATTGGAAGGAAATTAATTAGAGATTTTCTCTAAAACAGGATTGGCAAATATGTTCTCTGTGTTGTGCCTGCACCTGGGTCCATGTTAGACTCACTAATAGACATGGCACTACCTTTCACTGGACCCAAGTGTAACTTTAAATCTTTCTCAAAATGTAGTTGTATCCACTGGAGTTGCTGTTGGAGACAAATCTGTTTACCATTCTTGCTCTAAAATATTACATTAAAGTTTTTCTTTAATAGTAGATTGACCAAGAAAGTTATAATAAAACGTTTTGTATCTGATAAATAAGTTTATGATGATAAATATGGGATGTGAGCAAAGAGTAATTATCTGAATCTCAGGCAAAGCACATGCCTCATAGTTAAGATCATGGAAGCAGCATAATCAAATTATAGATTTGTTATGGAGTGAAAACAATGTTACAGTAATACTCATCATTATAAATTGCCCACAGTATGGTTATGGTGATTGACTCCTCAATGCTCATTCCACCCCAGATGACTAGTCTAAGCTATCATGGTTAATTTTATTTCCCTTGCCAGTGAAGTGTTAGAAATGGACTGTAACCTCTTCTGACCAATGACATGTGAAGGAAAGTCTGGAGGAGGGCCAGAGTGCTTCTTGAAAAGGGTTTCTTGATCCTAAAAAGAGAAAAGAATGAGACTGTGCCTCCTCTTCCTCTGATATTATCTAAGTGTGATAGCTAGAACTTCTCTAGCCATCTTGGGACAGTGAGAGAAACTAGCTTTGGGGTAAAACTGTTCTAGAGGATGGCAGAACAGAGAGATGGAAGAAATCTGAGTCCTTAATGACCTTACTGAACTGCTGATTGTGTCATACTTGTTCTGTCTTACCTCTGAACTTCTAGTTCTATGAGATAATACGAGGGCACTTCAAAAAGTTTGTGGGAATATTCCTATTATCTTTTAATTATATTTTTTCTCAAACTTTTTTTTTTTTTTTTCCTTTTTGTCTTTTTTCGTGACCGGCAACGGATTGCAACCCTCAGTGTCACGCCCGTACCGGACCGGGACCGGCAACGGGATCGCAACCCTCGGTGTCGCGCCCGCACCTCGCTCAGCCAGTGAGCGGCCGGTCTGTATGTGGGATCCGAACCCTCGGCGGGAGTGCCGCTGCGCTCCCAAGCGGCGCACTGTAGCAGTGCGCCACCAGGCCGGCCCTTTCTCAAACTTTTTGAAGTACCCTCATACGGTTCTTCATTGGGTAAGCATCATGATCTGGAATTTTGTCACTTGCAGCCAGACATATCCTGAGTGATATATACCCACGTTGTCTGAAGCAGATTCACGTTAGGTGGATGTGACTTTATTCTGATAGGTTTCTTCTTACTGGGGCTATTCTCTCCCCCCGTTTTCTTGCTTCATAAAGTGGATGCACATTCTAACTGGCCAATTCTCATCTCTTTTTTCTAAGGGACACTGCCTTGGACCAGGGTTCTTCGCAGAAAGCAGCAAGAAACCAAACAGCACTCACCGTCTCTTCTGGAGCCTTTTGGGTTGTTCAGATATCTGGTGGTGTGACTGCTCCTGTTTGTCATTCATTCCTCCTTTTCCTGATTCTGATTCTGATTTCTTGCTTTGATCTTGGTCCCTTGCTCTTGCATATTTTGCGTCTTATCCCTGGCCTCAGGATCGTTTGATAGATGTATTTTTTTCTCTTCCTTCTTCCTTCAACCCCTGTTTCTCTTATCTCCCTCACCACTCCTTCCTTACTCTGTGACTTGACTTTGTGGCCAGTGGAGACTATTCTAAGTAGATGTAGTGTATAGTATTTACCAGGAATAATAATGATTTAAATAAGTAATCTATTTGCTCTAGACTGGTATAGTAAAAATGAAACTAGGTCAGCACTGGTCCATTTCTCATCCAATGCCTTTTACTCATGGCATAGAATAAGTAGAACCAGAAATGATCTAGGAGTCAGGGCACTGGAGTCTTCATTATGTCTTAATTATTTGCTACTTGAAGACATTGAGTTTCTTCTTTAAAATTTGTTACTAATGCCTGTCTAATTTCTTTCATTGTATTATTGTGACTCAAATGAAAAAATGTAAATATGGCAGATGGAAAAAGAACCTTTTCTTTAAAAAGCTCGAGCTTAGTTGGATTTTCTGATTGTTTTCCAGTGAACTAATGTCAAAGTCTCTAGAATAAGCTCTGTATAGCTTGTTTGTATGTAGAAAGGAAGTGGAGTATGACGTATGACCTAATAATACAACTAATTAGAGAATTAAATTTATATTTTAGCGATAACTTAAGGCCTGAAAAAAAAAGAAAAGGCTACATGAGATTAAGGGGAAATAAAGGTCAGGATGTCGATCAGGAGGTTTATTTCTAGTTGAACCAGAAATTCTGGTCCGCCAAATTAGGGGAAAAGAAACCAGTAGAAGAAACATCCCCCTCTAGTGGCGAGGGTCCAGATTCTATACTTGGTTGCTAAGATTAGTGACCAGAATGGATGACTTCTTAAAATGTTTTTAAGTTTCTTAAGACTCCTGAGGATCTAGAGTTAGAATACGGTATGTAAGGAAGATCTGTAGCTCAGGCTTTCCTTATCGGGAGAGTTAACACTTAACCAGGGTAAGTAGTATCTTGGCACTCTCATGTGGAATTGATTGTCTGAAACATATAGAGGCTCCAGTTGTTGGGAGAGGTTCACAGTTTGCTTTTATGTAGGCCACTTAGATATCATGAAAATTGGGAGACCATTGTTGCTGAACTTCTTATTGGTCTGAGATGATACAGTAGGTGCCTTTATAATCCCATTCACCAGGGAATAAATCCTTGATTTAAAGTTGTGGCTAATGCCACAGAGAAGTATTCATCTATGTCCATACAAAATAGTGTCTGTAGATTTCCTAAGTATGAATTTTGATTTGAAATTTTTAGTAATGATCCTGAGAGCCAAATGGTTAATTTGCATCTTGGAAGTTATTTAATTGCTATGAAGTTAAGTATTAAGATAACTTATTATACACAATTCAGTGGCTTGGGAGGAATATCTAATACATTCTTGAAAGACATCTCATCTTAAGGATGTATATTGATGGTAAATGGTTATTATTGTATTTACAAATCTCAAAGTCCATTGAAGTTTTTACTATGTCAGCTTCTGTTTGGGAAGAATCCCTTTAAGTTTACTTAAAGATTTCTGAAGTTGCAAAATTTCAGAGAATAATACTTTTATGATATTCTGTGTTAGATCTAAGGAAGATTTGAATGCCATTCAACTCCAATATGGAAAGAATGTTTAAGGCATGAGAAAATAAGTTCTGGTACAAGACTGCATTATCAACATGCCATTTAAAAATTTTTAATGTCAAACTTCCTTGCCCTGAAGTAAAGAAATTTGAAGTTTGCACTAGACCACCCTTTTCATAAGTTGGAATATGTTTGGTGACATTTCTTATGAAACAGCAATGGAAAAATTCCCTAGAAAATATAAACTTGTACATGGATGAAGTGAGATTATAAGGTTATAAGATTAATTTTTGTGCATAACTTGTGGAACTAATATTCTTAATTTATATTTGTACTTCATAAATATACTTTATTTCAGGAAAGAAGAACTAAGTCTGGCAGTAGATCAGGATCCACCTGTTGGGGAAAACCAGAAATAGGAGGAAGAGGTTATTGATAGTTCATTCTTGGCTGAGAAAAATTTAGTATGGAATAATTAAGGCCAGTTAGAGAAAGGATTATGATTATGTTAAGTGAGTTCACAGATATTGTTGAAATCAAATTGGTTAAAACTGATTTGTTAATATATATGGGGGCAATAAGCCAATTAGATGATCTCCTTAGTAAATTAGTATGACAGTACTTATCTGGAGGGAACAGAAGTAGATGGAAAGGTTAATGGTAATTAGACCTTCTTCCTTATTTAAAATCCTAGTACTAAGGAGATACTGTGTATTAAGAATTGATATAATGTTGGCATTGCTGAAGTTAGACAAGTATTGATTTGTGTAAAGGGTTGCAGCAAATGGGGTTGAATAAAGAGCTCAGGCTCCAAACCTCATTTCAAATCCCAGGTGAATTATAAGAGTAATACAGTCCCTTGAACAATGCAGGGGTTGGGGCGCTGACCTTTGTGCAGTTGAAAATCCATGCATATCTTTTGACCTCCCTTAACTACTAAATTATTTAACTACTAATAACCTACTGTTAGGTGGGCTACTTAACGGTGCTTATGCATTCACGATGAACCTAACCAAAAATTTTTTAATATGTTTATTGAAAAAAACCCCATGTATAAGTGGACCCATGCAGTTCAAACCTGTGTTGTTCAAGAGTTTGCTATAATTCATATTTGTATAGGATTTTATAATATTCTGAGTGTTTTCATATACATGATCTCATTTGATTTTTATAAGTACTCTGGCGGATAGTAGTGGGTTTGGAGACTCTGAGAGGTTTACTAGACTTGCTAGAGAGCAAATAGGGACTACATGACAGGAGTAGGACTTGAACGTGGGGCTCCCTTTGTTCACTGCGTGTGTTTTCTATGATTGCTGTAACAAATTACTACAACGGGGATGGTTTAAAACAACAGATATTTACTGTCTCTGTTCTGGAGGCCTTGAAGTCCAAAGTGAAGGTGTTGGCAGGGCCCCACTCCCTCTGGTGGCTCTAGGGGGGAGTTCTGTTGCTTCTTCCAGCTTCTGGCAGCTGTTGGCATTCCTCGATGTGTGACTACTTCACTTCAATCTCTGCTTCCATAGTCATATGGCCTCCTTCTTTTCTGTTCTGTTCTGTGCTTTCTCTTTTGACTCAACTCTCTCTCTCTGCCTTTCTCTTATGATGACTGACTTTAAGAGAACCTACTTCTCGGGCCGGCCCGGTGGCGCACTGGAGAGTGCGCCGCTTGGGAGTGCGGCGGTGCTCCCACCGAGGGTTCGGATCCCATGTGGAGACCGGTTCCCGCTCATTGGCTGAGCGCGGTGCGGGCGCAACACCGAGGGTTGCGATCCTGTTGCCGGTCACTGGTATGGGCGCGACACCGAGGGTTGCGATCCCGTTACCGGTCAGTAAAAAAGACAAAAAAGGAAAAAAAAAAAA
>NW_007728227.1:210856-242567 GCF_000696425.1 Galeopterus variegatus
GAGGGTTGCGATCCCGTTACCGGTCAGTAAAAAAAAAAAAAAAGGAAAAAAAAAAAAAGAGAACCTACTTCTCATTGGATTTAGGACCCACCTGGATAATACAGGATGATCTCATCTCAAGATCCTTAACTTAATTAAATATGCAAAGATCCTTTCTCTAAATAAGGTAACATTCACAGGTTCTGGGGATTAAGATGTGGACTTATCTCTTCAGGGACCACTATTCAACCCGTTACATTCATTATATGCCATTTCTTTTTGTATCTTCCTTTTGGAGTGAAGAAGTAAGCTTCTGAAGCCTATTCTAAAGATGGGCAAATGGGCTAGGGAATTATTAGCTAGTAGATAAGGAGAAACATAAAATATTTCTGGTTGTGCTGAGTGCCTAGTAAATGCTTGTTAAACTTTCAGAGGCCACATATCTTGGACACAAGCTAGAGAAAGAGTAAATTGGTGTGAAGTGAAAAATGTGGTATTTTTTCCAAAAGGCAGCCACTGACAGTGCCTTGGCAGAAAGAAGAATTGAAGTAATTAACTCAAGAGTTGCACCAAAATGTTGTGCTAGCCTTTACATTCTCAAGACTATAAAAAATAGAACTAAATTAAGTTAAAATAACATCTGACTTTCCATGATTAACAATATTAAAAGTTGACTTTTTCATTTCTTGTGTAATTGGGCTAAAAGGTGTGTATGTATGTGTGTGTGTGAGTGAGTGATGCATTTTGTTAATTGCTTTAGTCAATATGATCAGTTTCTTCCATCATATAGGCATTTTAATTTGGGTCATATAAATCAAGATGATCCATGTATGTAAACTCTTTGAGGGAGGGGACTTGGTATGTCTTGTATAAAGTTAGATCCCCAGTGTGGTTCTTGACACATGATAGATTTGCAACAAACAACATTTGCTGTATGAATGAAATAACTTTTTATGACACCCAAATCAGGCAGCCACAAGTCCCATATCATTTCACTTTTTGGAGGGTCCTAGATGGTAATAAGAACTATTCATTGTAGGAGTTCCAATTACCCTGACAGGCCCTATAACTTTCATCTCCAGTACTCTTGAGCTCCAGGCTGAAAAAGTGTTGTCCTTGCCTTGTTCACACCAATAAAAATAAATTAATGAGATTCCTTCCACTCATCAGTTCACCTCACACTAGCATGGAGCTCAGCTACCATTGGAGGCATTAGGGTGGGGCTTGTTGTCAGCACCGCACTCTCCCGAGTGAGCCACGGGCCGGCCCTAGGGTGGGGCTTGTTGTGTAGTTCTTCAGACCATTAGTGCTGTACATGATGCTCTGGGGAGGTGTCAGTTTTACCCCCTCAAAAGTCTGCAAAATTTTGACTCACTGATACACCTTTTGGTGTTAACAGCTAGAAGTATAGTGACTCTAACTATGTGCCAACCCCTTCCATGTTTTATCAGGTGTTGCTTCCAGTCAGCCTTAGAAGCTAAGTACTGTCATCATCCTTATTTTATAAAAACACAAAGAAGTTAAGTAACTTGCCCAAGTTCACACCAAAATTTGAACCCAGGTAGTCTTACTTCAGAGCCTATGTTCTTGACCATGTCCAATGATAGCCTCATGCTCGTTCATTTGCAAGTAACCTGTTCTTTCTTTCTGAAAGCTTATATTTTTACTTTATTCTTAAAGCTCAGAAATTTCACCAGGACATAGCTAGGTGTATGACTTTTTTCAGTTATCCTGTCTGGCACTCAGTGAGTCCTTTTGATCTAGCAACTCTGGTCTCTTCCTGAGGGAAGTTTTCTTGTACTATGTTTTGATTACTGCTTTTTCTATTATGGTCCTTGCTCTCTCTCTGAAACTCCTTTTATTTTCAAATTAGACCTCCTAAACCTACTTTCTAGTTCTCCTTTCTTTTCATTCAGGAATTCTATTTCTTTTTATTTTTGCTGTGGATAGTGTGATACTCATTCACCTGCTTTTCTGGATAACAAATTTGTTTTTTGGAGGGTCTGTTATACTTTTTACTTCCTCAATTGAAATTTAAAATTTATAAATCATGTTTAAAGAATTCCCCAATCTATTATTTTGTTCTGGTTATTCCTTTGCATTAACAGCATATTTAAAAAAAAAATGAAATATACAGGTAGACATGGTTTATTTTAGATATGTGAGGTTATTTCAACATTAGGAAGTATTAATGTAATATATTGCTTTAGTAGACCAGAGGAAAAAATCTTAGGATTATTTCTACAGATATTGCAAAGGTATTTGATAACATTGCAGTAACTAATCCTTGATAAAAAAGAAACAAAAAGCAGCTCTTGGTAATCCAGGAAATGAAGAGTATTTTCATAACAGCTAATGTCATAGTTAACATTGTACTTGAGCAACATTCCCTAAGTGTGTCCTCAGGACTGTGGATCTGGTATTTAATATAAAAAAGGGTATTTTGGTGTATTAGTTAGAGTAAAGCAACATATCATAACAAATACCAAGATTTCACTGGCTTAATATAAAAGAATTATTTTCCCTCTCATGTAATACTCAAATTATGGATGTTTCTGGTTGGTAGGCAGGTTTTTCTATATGGTGATTCAAGGACTCATGTTCCTTCCGTGATATGGCTCCACCATTCCCTAGGGCCTGAACTCTTCTGTTCCCAGCTGGTGGAATTACAAAGACAGGGTGGAGACACACTTTATTCTCAATTACCTTGGCCGGGATGAGACACACATTGTTTCCATGCACATTCTCACATTCCATTGGCCAGAATTAGACATGGGACCTCACCTGTCTGCAAGATTTATGTATATTGGGAGAGGGAAATGAGAAACAGTATGTGGTTGGAGAGCCACAGGTAAGGAAATGACACTCTCATTGGTAGTTGGCAGGGGTGGAAATTAGGACCACCTGAATGGAGAGTGCTGTGGTAATATCTATCAGATTAAAAAAATATACATATCCTTTGACCTCAGAGTTCCACTTCCAGCAATTTTTCCTACAAATATATTCACAAATATAAACATATTTCTATTTTAAGGATAATACCTAGTAATAGTAAAAGATTGGAAACATTCTGAATGTCTGTCAAAGGGGACAGGATGAAAAAATTATTGTATATGCTTACAGTGGAACACTGCGCAGTGACGAGGAGGACCAAGGCAGTGATATGTATAATGACTGGGGAGAGGAAAGCAAGGTACAAAACTGCCTGTGCTCTGCTATCATTTATGTAAAAGGAGAAATGTATACACACATGCTCATATGTTCGTAGAATGTTTGTGAAAGGATCACAAAAAACTGGCAACAGTGGCTACTTCTGCTTAAAACTAAGGTAATGGGATGGAATGAGAGAGAGACATACTTTTACTGTATACTCTTCTATACCTTTTGATGTGCACCTGTTGAAGTAAATATAAAAATCAGTTGTAGAAGTATAGTAAATAACATGGAAAGATGATTGTAATATATTGTCTTAAAAAGCAGTTTACTGGAAGGTACATTATGGTCTCATTTTAATAAATAAATGATATATACAAAAATATAGTGTTTTATTTGGTTTTGTTGGTCTATGTCTTTTGATTTTTCCATAATGTATGCATGTCACCTTTGTAATTTAAAACAATTATGAAAAAAAACCTCATTAAAACCTTTCTTTTTTTTATTAATTTATTATTAATATTCATGAGATACAAAGCTGATTGTCCCCCCTCCTGCCCATTATGTGGGAGCCAGATTCATATTGGGGACATACCCATTACCAGAAATTACTTTTGTACCCTTTGTCCCCTCCCAATTATCCCCCAACCTCTCTCCCCTTCCTCCTCTCCCCTCAACTCCAATTTGTAGCCCTGGGAATGTTCCCTCCCTCTGTTGGATCATGGCACTACTGTGGTCTTTCTTTCCAGCCTTCCTTTTCTCCAGCCTCCCCATTTCTCCTTTTAAGGTTAATCATTGCCTCCTTTTTTCTTTTACATTTTTCATACATTCATCACACTCTGCACTGCATTATCATGTAGACATTTGGGTCACCTACTCTGCATTCTTAGAGGACCTGGATCATACCAAATTCATCCAGGTATCCCTCTCCGTGCCAAGAAGAGTGTCTTTCCTATAACACGTGTGCAGTAAATATTGAATTGGTGCTTAAAGCAATGAGTTGAAGTGATTGTGCATTTTTGTTCTTGTGTGATGCAACCTGTATTCAATACTGTATCCCAGATATCACTGATTCGTTACTAATGCCAGTAGCTCATAAGGTGCAGTTCAAAGCACCTGGGCCATAGGTTTCTTTTCTAAAATGACATTGGTTGCCTCCAGGGATCTCTGTCACTGTATCCTAAATTAGTCAGCATGGATCTGTTATAGAAATATATGCAGTAAAAAATGACAAAGTTAAAAATAAGTCTATCCAACTGCTGATGACATGGTTCCTGCTCTGATGGAGGTGAATACACTTCTGTCTGCCAGGTATTATAATTTAGAGCAATTTGCTCCTATTTTTCTTTCCATACTATTTTTTTTTTTTTGTCTTTTTGTCTTTTTCCGTGTCCGGCAACGGATCGCAACCCTCAGTGTTGCCCCCGTACTGGACCGGGGACCGGCAACGGGATTGCAACCCTCGGTGTTGCTCCCGCGCCTCGCTCAGCCAGTGAGCGGGAACCGGTCTGTATGTGGGATCCGAACCCTCGGGCCGGCCCCTTTCCATACTATTTTTTCCCCCTGTTTCTGTCCTTTTGCTGCAACCCCTCTTTGTACATGTAGCTGTATTTTTGGTGTAGGTTATCAGGTGTCAGTTATGAATGAATGAGGGAGAAGAAATGCAGATAAAAGAATTGGGAGCTGAAAACATTTGCAACAATAAGATTTTTCATTGAAAACTGCTTGAGAATAGATTTGATGGTCTGGGGTCTCTGCAATACCCAGTTTTGTTGCCACTGTATCCTTATCATCCATGTTTCTTCCTTGTGTTCTAGTCACAAAGGTCTCCTCATACCCCCAAAATTCCTTGTAGGGGCTTTTCTCAAGCTTTTTCTTATCAGGAGCTCCTTTGCATAACTCCATTGATCCAAGTTCTACTGAGGTGGTTAATTTTATGTGCCAGCTTGACTGGGCTGTAGGATGCCCACATATCTGGTTAAAAATTATTTTTGGGTTTGTTTGTGTGGGTGTTTCTGGAAGAGATTTGAATTGGTAGACTGAGTAAAGCAAATTGGCCTCCTTGATGTGGGTCCGCATTGTCCAATCTGTTGAGGATCTGAATAGGACAAAAAGACATGGGAATGGAGAATCCTCTCTCTCTGCCTTACTGCCTGAACTGGGATATGGGCCTTCTTTCCTTGGACTGGGACATATGACATTGGCCCTCCAGTTCTCACCCCTATGGAATTGAACTAGAACTCACACTATCAGTTCTGGTTTTCAGGCCTTTGGCCTCAGACTAAAACTACGATACCACCTTTCTTGGGTCTTCAGCTTATAGA
The DNA here is from genome assembly GCF_000696425.1 of Galeopterus variegatus. Lineage (NCBI taxonomy): Eukaryota > Metazoa > Chordata > Mammalia > Dermoptera > Cynocephalidae > Galeopterus > Galeopterus variegatus. The sequence goes on from NW_007728227.1 coordinate 216,313, forward strand.
CAGCAGATCATGGAACTTCTCAACCTCCATATTCACATGAGCCAGTTCTTCATAATTAATCTCTCTCTTTCTCTCCCTCACCCCCCATAATTTCTGTTTCTCTGGAGAACCCTAATATGACTACCTTCCCATAAAGAGCCAATGCAGATGCCATCCTTGTCAAAGAAGTCATCAGAGACCCTTTCACTCAATTTTTCTCTTTTCTTACTCTTCCATTAGACCATTATACTCTGTTAGAGTGCCAATTACTGTTTGTTTATTCTATACACATTCATTGAGTGTCTACTATGCATACGTTGTTCAGGGAGCTAGGATAAGAGACCACTAAGACAGTCTGTCCTCAAGAAGTTCACAGAATATGGAAGAAGCAGATCAGGAGACAGTTTCAGTACAGTTCAATACGTGCACTGTGTGTGTGCTGGATTCTGTGGGAGCAGGGAGAAGGACCAGCTAATCCAGCAGGGGATGGGGAATTCGAGAAACAGTTGAGTACTGAAGGTGGAGAAATGGAGGTAGAGTGGGAATTTTCCAGATGGATGGAACAGCATATTGTAGGTCATGGAGATGTGAAATGTATGGGATGTGTGAAGAATGATAAGTAGCTCAGGTAGACTGGAGTGTGAATGGAAGAAGTGGCGGGAGATGAAGCCAGAGAGTAAGAAAAGGTGGAATTGTGATGAGCCTTTTGTGTCAAGCTAGAGATGTGAGCTTTCCAAAAGCAATGTACATTGGAAGGATTTTGTATAGGGGAGTAACGTAAGCAAGACTTGAATTCTATGAGCTTCTTGAGGACAGGAATCAAGTCTTATACATTACTATATCACGTTAGCACCTAATGCAGAGCTAGCGTGTAGTTCAGGCTTAGTGAAGTTAAATTGGATCTGCTGGGAACTGCTTCAATTTATTTTAAAGAGTTGATTTATCTTAAATAATAATAGTAATAGTGTTGAACTTTTTACCTTCCATCAAGTCTATAAGTATCATCTTAAACCTAATCTTTACAACAACTCTGTGAAGTAGGTATTGTGGCTTAGAGGCTTTAAGTGAGGGGACCGTAGCATAGTAGTAGTTAAGTCTGCTTGGGTTTGAATTTTAGCTTCCCTACTTACTAATTTTGAGTCTAAAAGTTAGATATGTACCTTGGTTCTCTCATACATAAAATGGTGATAATGATGCCTACCTCATAGGGTGTTGTGAGGATTAATAACACTTGTTAATACATGTAAAGTACTTGTTTCTGTACTTCCTACACGATTACATGCTCAGTAAATGTAATTCTTGGCTATTGTTAAGAAACTTGCCCCAGAGTCACATGAGCAATTTGTGGTGAAGTGCAGGGTGAACAAGGCAATCTGATTTCAGAATCCACACTCTCTAATTACTATGCTATGCTATAACTGCTTCTGTGGTTACAGTGAGATGATTACAGATTGATGGGTTCTGAATCAGTGAAACAAAAGGAAGACTTTCAGTCAACATGGGAAATACCATTTGGGCTAGGGAGTTCTTCTTAAGCTCTCTAAAATTATCCCCACCTGAAGAACTCCTCCTTTGCTATCCTGCCTACACATACGGAGTTATGTGAGAAATACATCTCTACAGTGGAGGTGAATGTCATTAATTCCAGGTTCATAATGCACATGACTAATGAACCTGGAGAATGTCTTTCAAAGGTCTCCTTTTAGGAGTCGGTCTGCTAGTATACCATGTCAAGTCCTGTTGCTCTGTTTCTTTTCCCCCATACTTCCCAGATTTTTCCAACTTTAGGACCCACGTGGGAGTCTTATGTTGGAGGATGTTGTGCAAACCACATGCGTAAAGAAAATAATTTACATTTTTCCTTTCTTAGCTTCTGGAACATCAGTGATTCCATCCTCCCACTTCTATTGGGCAGAAATTGAGGTATTCTCCTTATGCTCCCTCATCTTCTCCAAAACCCAACACCCCCCCCCCCCACCCCCCAGCATACATATCAGCAGGAATCCAGCATAGCTACTTCTTTTTTTCTGACTCAAGGGTCCCGAGAAACATGCAGTCTTTGGTAATAGAGGACCCTACCAGGAATTCTCGTTTTTCCTCCCCAATCTTTTCATTCATGGCTGTCTTTTAGCTTTCTTTTCTCTGCTTCTTTGCTTACCATTTTATCCCTTTACTTCTCACACAATGCCTAGTATATAATAGGCATTCAGTAAATAGTTTTGAAAGGATAAGAGAAAGACGAGATGAATTGTATATTCGATACCTTAATATTCAGTTACAGAAAAATGTGGAAAAATAGTAGCTTGTTTTAAATTTTTTATGAGATCACATTGTTCTTAGCAAGTGGGCCCTGCCTTCACCTCCACTGCCACATTAAAGCTCTCACATCATCTATATGTATTTGATTACTCTGGATATAGTTCTGGATGGTAAAGGACTGGAGGGATGCCTCACATCACATCATCTCTATATATTTGATTACTCTGGATATAGTTCTGGATGGTAAAGGACTGTGGGGATGCCTCACAAATACTGAAGGAGATCTCCAGGTTGTAGGCAGGTCTGTCTCATGGTATATGTTATTCCTCCGAGTCCTTTTGCAGTTTCCATGACTTTGCAAGGGAAATGTTTCCACAGATTTAAGGCTATAAAGGAAATTAATAAATCAGAGGAGATATACTACTCACTGTTGGAGAGGGGTAGGGAGAAAATAATTGAAGAGAAGTAAAAGATAACCAGAAAACCCAAGTTCATTGCCTCAACTCACTTCCTAGGTTTAAAACCTCCTTGGAAATCACTGGCTTCTACAGGCTTCCAGGTAGGTGGGGAGCAGATATAATTCTGTTGCTTTCCAGTTTTTGAACACCTTGCTTATATCATCAGTTATATTTAAAACTGTAATAGTCTGCTCCCTTTATTGTCCTCCTATCCCAACCCTCCCACATACCTTTTTACCCACAAACTCAAATACATTTAAAATTTTAAAAATTAGTTTAGATTGGTTGACATCACTTGTTGATCAGGGTGCTAAAAATCTGCAATATTATAGCTATAGACATTTGTGTTTCATGGTCTAGAATAGATAACCTTTATAGTTGTAGTATCTAAAGAGTTCAAATTTATGTAGACAGTGTTGCTGAGACAACCCCCCTGCCACTGGTTTCCTAGGAAAGCCTTTAGAAATATGGAAAAGAGGCTTAAACATTAGGACCTGATCTTTGTCTCAAAGTCCAGATTCATGTTTAGTCTGAGCCATGATAATGTACCAGTGGACTATCCAGACATGTTCAAAGTAGTGAACTTGGACCTTCAGAACTTTGGCCCTGGATCTCGTACACTGTGCTGTAATATGCAGAAATACTCAACATGAGCCCAAAGGTGAAGAACATCTGCCTGTAAAGCTCAAGCATCCTGTGTGTGCATATCTGCAGTCTGGAGATAGTCTCCAAGATGTCAAGTGAAGGTGGTACCTGACCTTGAATTTGGTGTGCTCCAGACATAAATCTAGCTTGCTGCCAGTTCTGTCTCCAAACCTCCTTAAAGAAATTAGAAAAAGAAGTCCAAATTAAACCCAAAGTAAGTAGATAAAGATAAGAGCAGAAATCAGCCAAATAGAGAAAATTATTAGAGAAAATTAACAAAGCCAAAAGTTTGTTCTTTGAAAAGTGTAATAAACCTTATGAACCCTTAATAAAACTGATAACAGAAGAGAGAAAAGAGAAATGACCAATATTAAGAATGAAAGAGGAAAATAACTATATACCATACTGACATTAAAGGAATAATAAGGGAATATTATGGAAACTGTATACCAACAGAGTCAACAAATTAAATGTGTTTTCAAATTCCCTTTAAAGATAACTTAGTAAAGCTAATATAAGATGAAATAGAAAAATCTGAATAACCCTACATCTATTTAAGAATTCAAATCTGTGTGAAAAAAACTCCAAGTCCATATAGTTTCTCTGATGAATACTGTCAAACATTTGAAGAAGGAATATTATGAATGTTAAGCAAATTGGAAAACAGAGGAGTCCATTTTATGGAGCAAGCATTACCCAGATACCAAAATCTTGGAAAACTATTTCAAGCAAAGAAAATTGTTGGTCAGTATTCCTTATAATTATTGACACAAAAGTCATTAATGAAATATTAGCAGGTTGACTCCAGCAATATCTAAAATGGTTAATACATCATGACCAAGTGAAATTTATGCCAGGAATACAAGATTGTTTAATCCAGAAATCAATTAATGTACTTAACGTATTAACAGAAAAAAGGAGAAAAATCATACAATCCTCTTAATAAGTTCAGAAAAGCTTTTCACAAAAGTCAACAATTCCTGACTCAGGAAATCAGGAATGGAAAGATATTTCTTTAACCTGATAAAGAGCATCTATAAAACACTTGTAGTTTTATCATATTTAACACTGAAATATTGAAAGCCTTCCCCCATGATTAAGAACAAAGCATGGATGTCCTCTCTTATCACTTCTATTCAATATTGTACTGGTGGGCCTAGCTGTTATAATAAAGCAAGAAAAAGGAACACTATAAAGCTTGTAAAGAAAGGAGTAAAACCCTCTCTTTTTCATAGACATACTTCTTTACATAGAAAATCCTAAGGAATCTACAAAACTACTAAAACTGAATTTAGAAAGGACACAAGATACAAGGTCGATATATAAAAATCAATTATATTTTTATAGAATAGCAGCAAACAATTGGAAAATGCAGTAAAGAACATAATTCTATATTAGACAATACCAAAAAACACAAAGTACTTAAAAACAGATCATAGATCCAAACTATATGAAATTAAAACTATAAAGCTTCCAGGAGAATATCGTTACCAATTTTGGTTAGGCAAAATTTTCTTAGGGCATAAATAGCGCTAAACAAAAAAGAAACAATGAATTGGAATTAAAAACTTTTGCTCATCAAAAGTTACCATAATAAAAGTGGAAAGGGAAGAGAGAGTGGGAGAAAATATTTGTAATACACATATCTGATAAAGGACTTGTGTTCAGAATAAGTCAAGACTTCCGCAAATTGGTAAAAATAGGCAAACAACCCAATACAAAATGCACAAAAAACTTGAGCAAGTAGCTCACCAAGGAAGATGTACAAATAGCCAATAGGCACATGAAATTGCTTAATACCATTAATCTTTGGGAAAACACAAATTAAAATTACAATGAAATGCCATTTCACAGCCACTGGAATGACTAAAATCAGACAACACCATGTTGGTGAGAATGTAGAGAAACTTCTGGTGGGAGAATAAAATTGTACGTCACTTTGGAAACTTTTCTGATGGTTTCTTATAAAATTAATCACATACCTGTGCTATGGCTCAATAATTCTACTTCTAGGTATTTACCAAAAAGAAATGAAAACATACGCCCACAAAAATACATGTATAAGAATGTTCACTGCAGCTTTTTTCATTCTAGCCCTAAACTGGAAAAAAAAACGTCCATGAACAGGAGGATAAATTGTGGTATAATTCACACAAAAGAATACTACTTAGCAAGAAGAAAGAATGAACAACTGGTATATGCAGCAACAAGAGCAAATCCCCAAAGTATCATGTTAAATGAAAGAAACTAGATACTAAAGCATACGTACTGAATGATTCTATTTATATAAAGTTCTAGAACAGGCAAAACTTACATTGATAGAAGTAAGAACAGTGGTTGCCTGTGGGACTATGTGGTACTTTGGAGTGATGGATGTGTTTGATCTCTTAATTAGGGTAGTAGTTACATGGGTGTTTCCATTTATCAAAACTTGTTAAATTGTACACTTAAGGTTGGGCATTTCATTGTGTGTGTGTGTGTATATATATATATATTACATTGCTAAAAGAGAAACAAAGATGTTGCCAGAAAGGCATTTAATAAGATTTACTATCTATTATTAATTTAAAACTCATAGTAAGGTAGGACTAAAAGTAGGTTTTCTCAAGAAACTAAAGCTTATTCATGCAAAACTAAGAATAAATATCTTAATGATGAAACCTTAGGAACACTCCATTAAAGGTGCCAAATATCACTGAAAATATTTAATATTATTATGGTGTTCCTAGCCATTGTTTTAAACTAAGAATAAGCATAAATATTAGAAGACAAAATTTTCATCACCTAGAAAATATTTAGAAAATATAAGGGAATCAAATGAAAAGCTTTCAGAGCTAATATGAATTTTTGGTAGGCTGTCTGGTTAGTGTGTGCATGTGTGTACATACACACATATATGCAAACATATGTACATATGCATGTATACACATACAAATATGTGTTTGTATGCATGTGTGTGTGTATAATAGCATTCTTAGAAACTGACACAAACAGGCTAGAAAATATAATAGAAAAAGATCCCTTTCACAATCACAATTAAAAGTCCAGAAACCTGGGAGTTAATTTAGCAAGAATTGTGATGAACTATGTGAAAAAAGCAACAAAACTTTCTGAGGGACAAGAGAAGACTTGAATAAGTAGAAAGACAGACTGTATTTTTGGATGAAGGGACTCAAAATTATAAAAATGTAAATTTTGTCCAAATTACTATATAAATTAAATTCAAACCAAGATACCAATGACAGTTGACAACATGATTCTATAGTTTAGATGGAATTAACAAATATCCAAAAATATCTAAGAAAAATATTTTAAAAAGTAATAAGGGAGACTTGCCCTATAAGTTATTAAAACATATTATGAAGATGCGATGATTGTTCTGCTTAAAACTGGTTCAGAAGTAGATAGGCAGATCACAGGAATAGAATTAAAAGTCCAGAAAGTCATAGGTGTTTATAACATATCAACATATAGTGAAGTTATAAATTCATCTTAAATCAGTGGAAAAAATGCTATACTATAAAAAATTGCATTGGGTGAGACACTAGTTAACTTAGAAAAAGCATTTTGTGGCCGACAGATATATGAAAAATACTCATCACTAATAATCAAGGAAATGCAAATTAAAACCACCATGAGATATCACCTCACAGCTGTTAGAATGGCTATCATCAAAAAATGAAAGATAAGTGTCAGCGAGGGTGTGGAGAAAAGGGAACCCTTATGCACTGTTGGCGGAATGTAAATTAATGCAGCTATTAAGAAAACAGTATTGGAGGTTCCCCAAAAAGCTAAAAATACAATTACTATATGATCCAGCAATCTTACTTCTTGGTGTGTATTAATCCATTTTCTGTTGCTTATAATAGAACACCTGAAACTGGGTAAACTATAAAGAAATGAAGTTTTTTCTTACAGTTTTGAAGGCTGGAAGTCCACGGTTCATGGAATACATCTGGTGGGGACCTTTCTCTTTGGTGACTACTTACAGCAACACAGGGTATCACATGGCAAGAATTGCATAAGCAAGAGAGAGTTAACCTTCTCACTTGCCCTGTGTACAAAGTCATCAGAACCAAACCCATTATTTCATGAGTAGATCAATCCATTCAGGAGGGCACAGTCCTCACAATCTTATCACCTCTTAAAGGCCCCACCTTTCAAGTACCATAATTGGATTTCCCACCCTCTTAGCACTGTTATAATGAAGGTCAAGTTTTGATGAGTTTTGGGGGACCATTCAATCCAAAGTATTCCATCCCTGGTCCCCCAAAACTCATGTCCTTTTCACATATGAATAAATTCATTTCATCCTTATAGCCCCCGAATCTTAACTTGTCACAGCACCAACTCAAAAACTGCAAAGTCTCGGGGAGGGGAGGGAAAAAACAAAACAAAACTGCAAAGTCTCATCTGTGAAATTAAAACAAGTTATCTACTTCCAAGATACAATAGTGGGACAAGCATAGGATACATAGTCCCATTCAAAAAGGGAGAAATAGGCCAAAAGAAAGGGGTAACAGGTCCTAAGCAAGTCCAAAACCCAGCAGGGCAGGCATTAAATCTTAAAGCTAGAGAAAATCTCCCTTGACCCCATGTCAGGCATCCTCTGCATACAGGTGCAGGGGTTGAGCCTCCCAGTCCTTGGGCAGCCCTGCCCCTACGGCTTTCCTGGGCTCAGCCCATGCTTGAAATCGGGGTCGAGGCTGTAATGCCTCCACAGCTCTGGCATTCCGTGAGCCTACAGACTTGACAACACATGGACGCTGCCAGGGTTTCCAGTTTGTATCTACCAAAGCAGCAGGTCCAGCAGCACCTGGGGCCAATTTAGCCAGGCTGGAGTATCTGGAGCAGCCAAAGTGTGGGGAGCAACATCCAGAGGTGGCCCTGGGCAGCAAGCCCATGGAGGGCGCATCTGGCTGGTTCCTTGAAACCATTCTGTCTCCTTACGCCTCTGGGCCTTTGATAGGAGGGGCAGCCTCAAAGATCTCTGGGATGCCTTCAAGGTCTTTCTTCCATTCTCTTAATGATTTCTTCTTTCTGTCCTGATCTCCTTAGCAAACAGTTGCTGGGCTACTCCCTTGGTTTTCTCTACAAAGCACACTTTTCCACCCTTTACATGATCAGACTGAGAGTTTTACAATTTTTTACCCTCTCCTTCCCTTTTAGTTATAAATTTTGCCTTACATAGTGACTTTGCTGCCGTAAGTCGATGTAGACTGTTACAAGTAGCCACATAGCTGCCTGAATGCTTTGCTACTTAGAAATTTCTTCCCCCAGATACCCTGGTTCATAACTCTTAAGTTTCACATTCCATAAAGCCCTCTGGTGTTGACATAATTCAGCCAAGTTCTTTACCAGTTCCTAAGAGGGGTGATGTTTGCCCCAGATGCCAATAAACTTCTCATTTACATCTGAGACCTCCCAAGAATGGCCTTTATTGTCAATATTTCTATAAGCATTCTGGTCACCACAACTTAACCAGTCTCTAAGACCTTCCAAACTTTCCATGGTCTTCTTATCTTCCAAGCCCCAGAATCTTGGCTTTCTTTAGCTTGCTCCTCCAAATTCTTCCAGCCACTGTTACAAAAGCCAGTTACAAAGCCACTTCCACATTTTCAGGTATTCATTGTAAACAACACCCTACTGTTGGTAACAATTTTCTGTATTAGTCCATTTCTGTTGCCTACAACAGAATACCTGGGTAATTTATAAAGAAATGAAATTTATTTATTACAGTTTTGGAGGCTGGAAAGTTCACAGTCTAGGGGACACATCTGGTGAGGGCCTTCTTGGTGGTGACTCTACAACGATGCAGGGTGTCACATGGCAAGAATGGCTAGAATGAGAGGGCTAAACTTTCTCACTTGACCCCCTTATAAGGACATCAGAACCATGCCCATTACTCTATAAATGGGTCAGTCCATTCAGGAGGGCACAGTCTTCACAATCTAATCACCTCTTAAAGGCCCCACCTTTCAAATACTATAATTGGATTTCCCAGCCTCTTAGCACTGTTACAATGGGGAGTCAAATTTCAATGAGTTTTGGGGAGATGTTCAATTCACAGCAGGGTGAATAACCAAAGGACATGAAATAAAAATGTCAAAGAGATATCTGCACTCCCATGTCCATTGTAGCATTATTCACAATGTCTAAGATATGGAAGCAACCTAGGTGTCCATCACCAGATGAATGAATAAAGAAATTATGGTATATATACACAATAAAGTATTATTCTGTCTTTAAAAATAAGCAAATCTTGGCATTTTCTATAAAATGGATGAACCTGGAAAACATGCTAAGTGAAATAAGCCAGTCACAGAAAGGCAAGTATTGTGTGATCTCACTTATATATGGAATCTAAAAAAGTCAAACTCAGAATTACAGAGTAGAGCGGTGGTTACCAGAGGCCTGGGGAAGGCGTGGGGTGGGGGTGTGTGTGGGGGGGGGAGAGGAGATTTTGATCAAAGGGTACAAAGTTTCAGTTAGAAAGAATAAGCTTTAGTGATCTATTGCACAGAATGGTGACTATAATAAATAATAATGCATTGTATATTTCAAAATTGCTAAAAGAGTAGATTTGAAATAAAAAATGATAAGTATGTGAAGTGATAGATTCCACAATGTAAACATGCAAGTATATCAAAACATAACATTGTACTCCATTAATATATACAATCATTATTTGTGAATTAAAAATAAATTTTAAGAATTTAAATAATGGAGATGCTAGCAGCTTCAAGCAATGATGCAAAATGTACTTTATAAATCAATAAAGAAGAACTGATTTTGGATGAAAAAAACGCTCATTTTGGAGCTTTCCTGTTTCAACGTCTCTTCACAATGTCAAATTCTCCTCTCAATATCTTTCCCATTCTCTGCAGCTACTTCCAATTCTATCCATTACCTCTTTGTCCAAAATTTCTTTCAAATTCTTTCTTGGACACAGCTTTATCTTCTTCCTCCTCAACTCTCCATTTCCTGGAACTGTTTTCCAACTGTTAATTCTCTCCCTTTCCAGTGTAAGACTTCACAAATCTTTCTGGCCCCATGTCGCTATCTACCTTAACCAGTCCTTATTACTGGATTGGACAAAACAATCTTTTTGGGGGGATATTTGGGATGGGCTGGGTGAATAGGGTCAATTCTCATCAGAAAACTACAGGATTTCCTTTGGGTGGAAAAGAAGAGGCTGTGAATTTCAGGTGTTGATGTTTTGTCACTGTCAAAGTTAAATAAATTGTGGGTCATTCATGAGCTGGAATGTAGTCATTAGAAACAAAACCAAGGGCTGAGCCCGTGGCGCACTCGGGAGAGTGCGGTGTTGGGAGCGCAGCAACGCTCCCGCCGCGGGTTCGGATCCTATATAGGAATGGCCGGTGCGCTCACTGGCTGAGCGCGGTGCGGGCGACACCACACCAAGGGGTGCGATCCGCTTGCCGGTCACGAAAAAGACAAAAAAAAAAAAAGAAACAAAACCAAGGGCTGAGCCCGTGGCGCGCTCGGGAGAGTGCGGTGTTGGGAGCGCAGCAACGCTCCCGCCGCGGGTTCGGATCCTATATAGGAATGGCCGGTGCGCTCACTGGCTGAGCGCGGTGCGGGCGACACCACACCAAGGGGTGCGATCCGCTTGCCGGTCACGAAAAAGACAAAAAAAAAAAAAGAAACAAAACCAAGAGTGATTTTCAGACTGCTTGGGTACTATTAAGATGGCTCAGAGACTGTCAGAGGAGGACAAATACTAGGATGAACAGGGAGGGACTGACTTCCTAAATATGCTTTAACCAGAGCAGTATTTGTGTAGTGAGGATAAAATTTTGTTTCAGGAAAGGTTTCTGCTGCTAAAAATGTTTGAAGATGACTTCTGATAAAAACCATTAAATGATTTAAAAAGCAGTGTGATTTATACATTTTAAAATATACATGGCTACAAAAAATCACTTAATAGGAATGTTTATTCTACAGACTCAATGAAATCCTCATCAAAATACCAGTTACCAATGACATTCTTCATAGAAATAGAAAAAACAATCTTATAATTTGTATGGAATCACAAAAGACCCCAAATAGCCAAAGCAATCTCGAACAAAAAGAACAAAGCTGGAGGTGTCACATTACCAGACCTCAAAATATACTATTAAGCTATGGTAACCAAAACAGTATGGTACTGGCATAAAAACAGACACATAGACCAGTGGAACAGAATACAGAGCCCAGAAATAAATCCACACATTTAGAGCCAACTGATTTTTGACAAAGGTGCCAAGAATATACATTGGAGAAAGAACAGCCTCTTCAATAAATGGTGATGGGAAATCTGGATATACACATGCAAAAGATTGAAACTAGACCTCTGTAACTCACCATACACAAAAATCAATTCAAAATGGGTTAAAGATTTAAGTTTAATTTCCCAAACTGTGAAATTACTAGAAGAAAACACAGGGGGAACATTTCATGAAATTGGACTGAGCAAGGCTTTTTGAACAAGACTTCAAAGGCACAGGCAACAAAAGCAAAAACAGACAATGGGATTACATCAGACTAAAAAGTTCCTGCACAGCAAAGGAAATAATCAACAGAGTGAAGAGACAGTCTACAAAATGGGAGAAAGTATTTGCAAACTATGCATCTGACAAGGAGCAAATATCCAGAATATATAAGGAACTCAAACAACTCAACAGCAAAAAAAAAAAAAAAAAAGTAAGTAATCTGATTAAAAATGGGCAAAAGACCTGAATAGACATTTCTCAAAAGAAGACATACAAATGGCCAACAGGTATATAAAAGAATGCTCAACATCACTAATCAACAGAGAAATGCAAATTAAAACCACAATGTGATATCTCACTTCAGTTAGAATAGCTATTATCAAAGACAGAAAATAACAAATGCTGGTGAGGAAGTAGAGAAAATGGAACCCTCATACACTGCTGGTGGGAATGTAAATTAATACAGACGTTATGGAAAACAGTATGAGTGTTCCTCAAAAAACTGAAAATAGAACTACCTTATGACCCATCAATACCACTACTGGGTGTATATCCAAAGGAAATGAAACGAGTATATCGAAGATACAACTGCACTCTCATGTTCATTGCAGCACTATTTACAATAGCCAAGAGGTGGAATCAACCTAAATGTCCATCAATGGATGAATAAATTTAAAAAATGTTCATATACATAACTAAATAATATTCAGCCATAAAAAAAAAATGAAATCTTGTCATTTGCATCAACATGGATGGAACTGGAGACCATCATGTTAAGTGAAGTAAGCCAGGCACAGAAAGACAAACACCACATGATCTCACTTATATGTGGAATCTAAAAAAAAAAAAGTGGTTTTCATAGAATTAAATAGTAGAACATTGGTTACCAAAGGCTGGGAAAGGAAGAGGAGGTGGGGTGCAGGAAGAGGTTGGTCAATGGGTACAAAGGTACAGGTAGATAGGAAGAATAAGTTCTGGCATTCTAGGGTGACTATATCTAATAATATCGTATTATATATTTCTAAATAGCTAGAAAAGAGGATCTTGAACATAAACTAAATAAAAAATAAATGTTTAGGTGATGAAAAAAAAGAAAGAAATGAAAGAAAATCTAAATAAATGAAGGGATACTATGGTCATGAGTCAGAAGACTAAATATTGTTAAGATGTAAGTTCCTCCCAATTAATCTATTTAGTGTAATCACAATCAAAATTTCAGCAAACTTTTTTTTTGTTGAAATCAACATGCTGTTTCTAAAATTCATATGGAAATGCAAAGGACCTAGAATAGCCAAACAATTTTGAGAAAGAAGAACAAACCTGGACAGTCATCAATATAATGTTAGATTGTTGATGTCAAGAGAGACAATATCTGGACTATAGGAAGTAAATGATTTTATTTACTCATTTTGCTTATCTCTGTCTAAAACATTTTATAGTGATAACATATTGATGTTATTTGTTTTTATTTTTATACCTTTTGAAGTGTAATTTAGATACAGTAAAACGCACACATTGTAAGTGTACAATTTGGTGACTTTTCACCTTGTGGCCACCACCCAGATCAAAACAGAATATTTCTATCACCCCAGAAACTTCCCTCATGTCCCATTCCAGTCAGTAGCTCGACTCCCCATATCCCACCAGAGGTAAGTACTATTTTGATCTAGTTTAGATTAGTTTTTGCCCCTTCTTAAACTTCTTGTAAGTGGAATCATACAATATGTACCTTTTGGGTCTGGATTATTTTGCTTAACATAATATTTCTCAGACTCATTCATATTGTGTATATTAATGTTTTTTAAAAAATTGTTGGGTAATATTCCACTTTATGACTATATCATAATTTGTTTATGTATTCTTTTGTTGGATATTTATATTGTTTAGAATTTTTGCTATTAAATGAATAAAGCAACTATGAGCAATCTTGTCCTTTTTGTTTGTTTGTTTGTTTGGTGGACATATCATTTATCGCTCTGGGGCATACCTAGGAGTAGGGTTACAGGATACATGCATTTAATTTTTCAGGATTTTGCCCAATTTCTCTTCAGAGTGGTTGCATAAATTTACATTTCAATTAGCAATTCTTGAGAGTTAGTGATTCTCTTTTTCCTTTATCACTATAAAGTAAACAAGCAAGGTGAACTTTCCCCTATGGGAAGACCAAAATTAAGCCTGGGCTAATGTGGCAAAACCAACTCTCATCTGGTCCAGCATCCAATCCAAGAGAAACACGCAGAGAGCAACAACAGGTCCTTGAGTCAGCAATTGCTCTTGGTGTCAGTATACATCTGGGTTGCCAGCCCAGGAAGAATGTGGAAGAAAAAGTCAGGGGCATGGAAAGCCAGTATCAGGAAAGGGCTACGAGTATTAGACAAGAGGTCAGTTTCCCCTGGCAGACCGGTTAGGTTTTCAGGGCTGAATTCCAGCTCCTTCAGGGAACTGGAGGATCTTGGGCAGAAGGATATATCCATGAACCAGCCATATGCCGAATGCTTCAGTGGCTCAAGTTTCATCTGATGTTTACACCATCAGCAGTGCTGGTGCTGCTTCTCCTTTCTGGGTACACAGGGTAGGAAGCTCTTCATGTACCACTAAACCTGTGTTGACTTGAACCTGCAGACAGATAAGGCAGAACTGATACAGACGGGGACAGTCAGTATCACAACCCCAAGTGCAAAATTGAGCCTAATCTTGGGGCACCACTTGTATGTTAATGTTCTAAGAGGAAAGCTGTCTAAGCACTGAGGGAAGCTGGGTCTATAAATGTGTGAAAGAAGGTGTTGCTTGCTAAGACAAGTGGAACACTCTGAACTAAGTAGCTGTTGGTGGGTCCTAATACTGACAGTGAAAATGAAGCCGAGTTTTCAGGTATAACCCCCACACAGGGTACTCACTTTTGGTCTGTTTCATGGTCACAGTCTAGAGACTTACACCTCCGTGGGTCATTCAGAAATTTGTAACTGATAACCCAGATAACAGAGTTTATTTGATTCTGATTCTACTTCCAAAATGTATCTTGAATCCCTTTGTTTATTTTTAATTTTATTGCCATCACTTTAGCTGAAGCCACCATGATGCATATTCTTTGATATATTCTGGTAGCCTCTTCACCAGTCTCCTCCTAACAATTTCTGCCCCACTCAAGTTCATTCCACAGGGCACTGTGCATCTGATTGTGCTATTCCCCCCCCCTTTTTATCTACCTTCAAATATATGCCCCTGAAATCTCAACAAAAATCGTTGAAATTTCAGGAGCATATATTTGAATGTAGATAATGTGGCTACTAGAAAATGTGCCATTTTGGGGGTTAGAAGACTCAGGTTCTATCCTGGAACAACCACTAACTAGCCGTGCAACTGAGCAATCCTTCCTTTACCCTCCAGGTTTTCAGTTTTCTCATCTGTAAATAAAATGATTGGACCAAACTACAAAGTCTCTAAGGACTGTTGTTGGTCTAACATTCTGTGATTCTTGAGGTCTCGCCTGGGATGGAGAGAAATGAGGCTCTGAGATGATATTTCACCCAGCTCACCTATCTCTCTTCTCTCAGATGGCTGGCATCTTTGACATTTGGAGGCAGTTCCCATACACTGAGGAAAATCATATGAAAATGTTTAAAGAGCATTTCCTCATTTCAGCAGGTGTGCTATGAGGACTGAGAGCTTCTGACAGGGTAGGGGAAGTCTGTGGTGGTGGTTTCACACTGCTGGTATAGGTTCTTGTCAAATTCTCTATGCTTTAGTGTATACTTGACCTTTGTTCCTTGTCCTAAGGTTGCAAGAATCCTTAGAAGCCACCCAATCCAAACCTGTCAGTAAAGGTGAGTTCACAAGTTCCATTGAGTACCACTGCCATCTCTGTAGGATTCTGACAGGGTAGGGGAAGTCTGTGGTGGTGGTTTCACACTGCTGGTATAGGTTCTTGTCAAATTCTCTGTGCTTTAGTGTATACTTGACCTTTGTTCCTTGTCCTAAGGTTGCAAGAATCCTTAGAAGCCACCCAATCAAAACCTGTCAGTAAAGGTGAGTTCACAAGTTCCATTGAGTACCACTGCCATCTCTGTAGGATTCCAGCTGAGTAGTGGATGTAGATCTACACATTTGTCCAGTTATATTTTTTAAAATGTAAGTTTATGGCATAGAGCTATACATACATGTTGTGCCAGTGTCAATTTCCAATTTTGATATTGTACTTTAGTTACATAAGAAGCAACTGTTCAGGGAAACTGAGTGAAGGGTATGAGGGATCTCTCTGGTCTATCTTTGCATCTTCCTGTGAATCTTAAACTGTTTCAAAGTTAAAAACATTGTAAATCTTTCAAGGTGGTTAATAGGACTCTCCAGGAATGATTCCATAACATCTTTCACAGTTGTCTGAGTTGGGACTTTTTTCTAAAGCAAAATGTGGATTTCCCAACAATGCAGTGAGTTTTTATAATTTTGACGATAAAGTCTGTTCCCAAGGAGTTTCCTATTGAAGACTCGACATGCACATTCAGTGCTCTGTGTGTTTATGTTGCGTTTGATCAACACCAAGGCCAGCCTCAGCAATCAATAGCAATATGTGTACTTGCTTTTCTGGGTCCTTTGATTCCATACCATGTCCCACCTTTCTCTTCTAGGCTCCTCAGCCCTCCCTGGCTCTAGGAAGTTCATGCAGATGGAAGATCACGGAGTGTCCTGGCCAATGTGGCCCTCCCAGACCTCTGAGGAGAATAAGAGGGATCTGATGTGCCCTAGTGGTCATTTGGGGGTTTGGTCAATCTAGAATCTATTCTTCCCTAGATTGGGGTGGGGGGGGTGAAGGGGATGGGTTGGTGGGTGTAAAAGGATGAGGAAAGGGTGCTGAAGGCAAGAGGAAAGACTGAGGAGTGATACTTGTGGTAGGCACAATAATAGCCCCCCAAAGATGTCTATGTCCTCATCCCCAGAACCTGTGGATATATTAGTTTACATGGCAAAGTGGATTCAAGGTTGCTAATCAGCTAACCTTAAAATTAAAAATGCCCCAACCCAGAAAACCATGAAAGATGTTATGGAGTAAGCTCCAGAGAGTCCTGTCAGCCACTCTGCAAGGGGGATTGTCCTGGGTTATTCTGATGGACCAAATGTAATCACAAGGGTCCTTAAAAGTAGAAGTGGGAGACAGAAGAGGACAGTCAAAGAGATCTGATGAAAGAGCAGGATAAGAGAGATGCTACTGGCTGGCTTTAAAGATGGAGGATGGGGCCATGAGTCAGAGAATGTGGGTGGCCTCCAGAAGCTAGAAAAAGGCCAGTGAATGAATATCTCCAAGGCTTCCAGAAGGGAATGAAGCCCTGCTGACACCTTGGTTTTAGTCCAGTGAGAACCACATGGGGTTTCTGACCTACAGAACTGTAAAATAATAGATTTGTAGATTTGTGTTTTACACTACTGAACTTACAGTAATTTG
The DNA here is from genome assembly GCF_000696425.1 of Galeopterus variegatus. Classification (NCBI taxonomy): domain Eukaryota; kingdom Metazoa; phylum Chordata; class Mammalia; order Dermoptera; family Cynocephalidae; genus Galeopterus; species Galeopterus variegatus. The sequence goes on from NW_007728227.1 coordinate 233,586, forward strand.
TTACAGCACAGTAGACTACTGATACAATATAAAACTAATTTAATACTGCAGTACATAAGAGTTTAGGGTAGGAATTGAAGCCTGGGTCTTAGGAATCAGAGAAGAGAGTCTTGGGGCTGGGTGGAGAGAAATCTGAGACAGGGGTAGTGGCTGGGAAGGACAAGATGCCTGAGGCTTGAGGCGCAGGGTCCTAGGAGTAGGGCAGTGCTATGCCAGGAGGAACTGCATTAAGAATCAGGAAAAGAGAGGTTTGGTTCAGGCAGTCAGAGAAGCAGTTTTGGGGATTTAGGGTATATGGGTAGTAGCACAGAAGTGAGATTTGGATGGGGAAAGTGTATGTGGAAACAGTGGGTTTGTGTTAGGAAAAGAGAAAGGGGGTAGAAAGAGCACAGGGCTAGGAATTAAGTCTTGGTTTTAGTCATTTTGCTATCTGAGTTGCTTGACACGGGTCAGTCTAAAATTCCTGCAGCCTCTGATTTCCCATATATAAGACGAGGGCCTCAGAGTATCAGGATTGCTATCCAGACAGATTGAAACAAAAATTACAGAGTTTGGAGAAGGAGCTCAGTGAGTCCTTTAGGAATAGCGTGACAGTGGTTACAGTGTTTCAGCTCACTCTGTCACTAAGTCCGCGTCTAGGGCACAGCTCAATCTAGCACATGCGATGGCTGTGGAATATGGCTCCCCCCTCAGCAGAATAGCTGCTCCACTTGTGAGTATCCATTGTACTGCTTAGATGTAGAAGTACTGACCATGGCTGATGCAAGCCTCCCAGAGATCCAACTATTTCATATTTGCAGAGTTGTAGGTATATGATGCTTTTCATGGGGCAAGTTCAATGTCTTCACAAACTGCCATCTCTGATTCCTTTTGGGGTAGACGGGTAGTAACAATTTCATAGTTTGCCAAACAGAGAGACACAGGACTATGGATCCTCAAATCTTTCAATTCTTAAGCATTAAGTATTCCAGAAGCCTGAAATACTGAATTCAGTAAAAATGTCTTTGCATGCTGTTTGATTTTGTACACTTTTCAGTTTCTCACAAACCTTTTACTGACAGAGCATCGTAGCATCTGCCAGTGATAGGGCAACCAGAGGGTTTGGCAGCTTGTGGGTGGGAGTTTCAGGGTTTGGGGACTTGGCGGTAGTTAGATTGGGCTGTTGGTGTGGGAGGATGAAACTGTGTATTGATGATGGTCTTTGCTTTTCCTAAATTACAATTGCATCATACAAGATAGCTGAATTTATGTTGAGCTTTACAAAAGCCTCCTGGGAAAAGGGCAAAACTGGTTTTAGTGCGTAAGAAATTTATTTATGGCAATTATGGTATCAAACTGAGACTAGAGACTGTTGAGAATCTGGACCATTTTCTGGTGGAGGAAAACAACCCATTTTACTTTTGTAAGTGGGAAACACGTAATCAAATCATTTTGTAGTTACAGTGATTTTTGAAAGTCTTAATTGTTGTTTTCATAGGGCAGCAGGTAGGATATTCTTGTGATATTAATTCAAATAAGGATGGATTCTGGAAAGAAATATGAGCCTTCCCCTAACCTTCCCCCAAGAAAAAAGAATAAGGAAGAGCAGAAAGAATATGGCCATCTCCATGGGAGGTAGTTTGAGGCTGTCAAGCATCGTTGGCCAGGTTTCTCATGACTCATCTGCACAGCAGAGTGGTATGGCTGGTTCTCCTGGAAACACCAAGTCACAGCTTTCTGTAGTATTGAGATGACTCACAAGGAAGGGGGCTGTAGGTCCCATCTCAGATTTACCTGCCATGCATAAATGTGGCTTATTTCTTTGATTTGATTTCGATTTTTAACTCGTGCTGTCCTGATTTCTAGTGATAGAAAGTCATGGAAGGGAGATCGTATTAAAGGATTTTTTTTTTTCAAAGAAGATCAGAAAATGAGAATGCAGCCCAGTCATCTTTGTACATTCTCCTCTAAAACGGGTCACATTGGGTAAGATTCTGAAAAGAGTTCTTCCAATAGAGTGTGTTATAATGTAATCTATCTATTGACAACTCAGCTGGGATGTAATAAGAACTTTATTTTTTCCCCATCACTTCTTTCTACTAAACTCTGTAGTATCTTCTTTTCTCGTTGGGTAAGATTCTGAAAAGAGTTCTTCCAATAGAGTGTGTTATAATGTAATCTATCTATTGACAACTCAGCTGGGATGTACTAAGAACTTTATTTTTTCCCCATCACTTCTTTCTACTAAACTCTGTAGTATCTTCTTTTCTCTTCCTTTAATGGCATCTTAAGTAAATACTAAAACATTCTCATCATTTAATTTTTTTAACTTTTAATTGAGGCATAGTTGACATACAATAAGCGCACATATTTAAAGGATACAGCTTGGTGAATTTTGGCATAGGTATGCACCTGTGAGACTATCACTATAATAAAAGTAATGAACATTTCCACCAATCTCCAAAGTTTCCTGGTGCTTTTGTAATCCACTTCTCCTTCCATCCCTTTCCCCAGACTACTGACATCCTGTCACTAAAGATTACTTTGCATTTTCTAGAATTTTACAGAAATTGAATCATACAGCATATAAGCATATACTCTTTTGAAAATCTGGGTTCTTTCATTAAGTATAAGAATTTTAAGATCAATTCTAATAGTTGTGCATATCAACAGTTAATTTCTCTTTTTATGTTAATAGTACTTTATTGAAACTAACTGAATAAAACTACTATTTTTGATTAACTTTTTGTGGAAAAGACACTCATTCATTGATTTATTTTACAAATATTAATTGAGTGCCAACTATGTGCCAGGCACTTTTTAAAAAGACTTTATTTTTTTAGAGCAGTGTTAGGTTCACAGCAAAATTGAGAAGAAGGTTTAGAGAGACCCCGTACATCTGGCCCCACATGTGCACAGCTGCTCCCATTATAANGGAGATCGTATTAAAGGATTTTTTTTTTTCAAAGAAGATCAGAAAATGAGAATGCAGCCCAGTCATCTTTGTACATTCTCCTCTAAAACGGGTCACATTGGGTAAGATTCTGAAAAGAGTTCTTCCAATAGAGTGTGTTATAATGTAATCTATCTATTGACAACTCAGCTGGGATGTAATAAGAACTTTATTTTTTCCCCATCACTTCTTTCTACTAAACTCTGTAGTATCTTCTTTTCTCTTCCTTTAATGGCATCTTAAGTAAATACTAAAACATTCTCATCATTTAATTTTTTTAACTTTTAATTGAGGCATAGTTGACATACAATAAGCGCACATATTTAAAGGATACAGCTTGGTGAATTTTGGCATAGGTATGCACCTGTGAGACTATCACTATAATAAAAGTAATGAACATTTCCACCAATCTCCAAAGTTTCCTGGTGCTTTTGTAATCCACTTCTCCTTCCATCCCTTTCCCCAGACTACTGACATCCTGTCACTAAAGATTACTTTGCATTTTCTAGAATTTTACAGAAATTGAATCATACAGCATATAAGCATATACTCTTTTGAAAATCTGGGTTCTTTCATTAAGTATAAGAATTTTAAGATCAATTCTAATAGTTGTGCATATCAACAGTTAATTTCTCTTTTTATGTTAATAGTACTTTATTGAAACTAACTGAATAAAACTACTATTTTTGATTAACTTTTTGTGGAAAAGACACTCATTCATTGATTTATTTTACAAATATTAATTGAGTGCCAACTATGTGCCAGGCACTTTTTAAAAAGACTTTATTTTTTTAGAGCAGTGTTAGGTTCACAGCAAAATTGAGAAGAAGGTTTAGAGAGACCCCGTACATCTGGCCCCACATGTGCACAGCTGCTCCCATTATAACGTCTCACACCAGAGTGGTACATTTGTTACAACTGATGAATCTACATTGACACATCATCACCCAAAGTCCACAGTTTACATTAAAGCTCAGTATTGGTGTTGTACATTCTATGGGTTTGGGCAAAGATAAAATGACTTTTATTTATCCATATAGTATCATACAGAATATTTCCTCTGCCCTAAGGATCCTTTGTGCTCTACCTATTCATCCCTCCCTCCTTAACTCCTAACAACCACTGACATCCTTTTCATTTTTGGTAATTAAAGCTCAATCCAATACAGTTTAAAACTCCAACCTCATATTCAATTTAAAACTGTTCCCTTAACCCGTTGCTTGAGGGACCCAAAGAGTGGATTGGAAGGTGTATGGGCAGGGAACAGAGAGAGAGAGAGATCCTAAGATATCTCCCCTCCCCTTCCTTCTGTACGTGTAGCTCATCCAGGATAGGGGTGGGTGAACTTGAACTTACAGAGGAGGTAACAACCATCTTACACTCGTGGCCTCCTGCCAGTGTGGGGAGGTGCCCTTGGTCTTAATCTGGCTACTCAGGTTCAATCTGCTTCTTGTGGCTCTGCTCATGTAATGGACTCCATATGTTAGTTTCTTGCTCAGGTCAATCTGTCCCCCTCCGTCAATGAGAGCTTCCTTAGAGAGGGGTAGCAGCTCTGCCATGGTCCATACCTTTAGTCCCCTCTGTTTGGGTGTCATCTCATTTGTCCTGGATGTCTGGATATCCCTTTTCGTCCCATTGCTCCTCCTCTGCTCCATAGTCCTTTCTGAGATTTTCTTCCACACCTCTGTTGTGAAGCTGGGGTGGAGGCGATGAACACTCTCTTCTTTCCAGAATTCTACTCTATACTTCTTCCTTGTGTGCTGCTGCAGGGCTACTCTAGTAAGTCTCCTACCGTCAGAAATCTACAGTGAAAAATGGGCACAGTTTCTGTGTTCAAGTGTTGTCCCCATCTTCAGGCCCAGACCTTTCTAGAACTCTCTCACCAGGTTCCATGCTGCTCTACTCACTGGGCAATGAGATACCATTGATCTCCTTCTCTTATAGCCACTCCCAACTCTGCAAAGAATTCTTTTGGAGCAGTGCATCCTCCCTCCCCCCAGGAAACTTGGCCTTGTGGGATAAGGGAAAGAAAATTTCCTCACTATAAACACTGTCCTCTCCAACAAGGCTGGAAACTCTGATCACTCTCCTTTTCCTCCCTAGGCTTCTTACATGGATTGTGAGGGTTTGGTTGATGGCTGTCAATGGTAGGGTTAGTTTGGTCTACTGGTAAGTCCTGGAGGAAGGTGTCTGTCCCTTTAGATATGGAGACTTAGTGCCTGTGGATTTCATCTATAGACTCTAGTGCCAATTCTGGGGCCACAGGAAAAGTTCCACTCAACATCCTGGCATAGTGATTTCTGGTTTTATATTTGACTGTGTTCTCCTGTCGTCAGTCAGTGGCCTTTCTGTGTTATGGAATGGTATGAATTTTTTTGTTTATTTTAGTTCTAATTTGTCAATTCCTTTTCCTAGAAAAGCCACAGAAAATAATGGGTTATAAAAAGTAATATAAGGCTCTGTTTACTTTAGCACTGACTTGTTTCCCAGGAAATTATTTGATTTCCCTAGCTAGATGCTGCAAATACACTAGGACTTTATATTTACATTCTTTATTATAATAAGGATTTATTCTGTAAGTCAGATCATGGCTTTCAGATGTGTTCTATGTAATAAAAACTCCTGGTGCCCAGAGAAGCAGTGGGGAGTGCTTTGGAGTCAAATCAGCTTGGTCTGGAATCAGCAGCTGTGTGAGACGGTTGGCAAGTCACTTGACATCTTCCTCATAAGTAGAACAAAAATAATAGGACTTACTCATCTCAGAGGGTTGTGAGGACCCAACTGAATAACGTGTGTAAAGCATTTAACATGATGACTGGATCACAGCAAGTATGTATTAAGCTTAGCTTCTTTTATTTACTTTATAGTATAGATAATGCTGTGCTACATTTTGAATAGAAACATGTCAGGTTGGACAGGGGACGCCAGACTGAGCATTGTACTGGATAGAAGGAGCATATATCATGTAAGCCGGAAACAGAGTGAAGTTCAGAACGGACAGCAGAGGTTAGGGACTCCATTTCAAAGACAGGGAGATACAAGAGCAGGAATTAAAGTCAAAGAGTGTGGAGAAAAGATAAAATGTGATAGTTATGAATTTGAAAGGAAGGTCCAGAACACATTTCAGAGGGTGGGCGACCTGGGACTGTAGGCTGGAATAAACCAGGACCTCTGACATCAGTGCTGGTTGGAGCATGAGAGAAGGTAATTAATTCCCTATGGCATTTCTCCTTTTGCTAGAGGGACTCCTTAAATATTTTTTCCTTATGATCAGCAGGTTCCATTTCTTCTGTTTGTTTCTTTTCTGCTAACTCTGGTGGGGATGAGTAGAGTTGAGTCTTAAAAAAAAATTATTGCTAATTGAGTAGACAAAAGCAGTCTTATTTGAATTTTCCTTTTTTGATCATAAATGCGATTTAACATTTTTCCATTTGTTTGCTAGCTGTTTGTATTTCTCCTTTTGTGAATAATCTACTCATGCCATTTATAATTTGTTTATTGAAATTTTAGGGTTTTTCATACTAATCTGTGCATTCTATGGCTATGTTGACTTTTCGTCCATCATAGTTGCTGTAAATATTTTTTTCCCATTTGTATTTGCCTTTTAATTTTTGATTTTGCACTTTTAGGGCATAAGGAACTTTAGTAGTTTTATGTAATTAGATGTATTAATCTTTTATTTTAAAAACTCTTCCATTACTTTAAAGATGAATTTCATGACTTTTTTCCACTGTACACTTTTTATGTATAATTCTTCATATTATCTAGAGTCATTATAAAGTTTGATTTTTACATATAATTCTGTTATCCATCTGAAATTTATTTATCAGATGCAGATACAGATTTACCACAGAATCGTTTANGCCTCGCTCAGCCAGTGAGCGGGAGCCGGTCTGTATATTGGATCCGAACCCTCGGACTGGAGCGCCGCCGTGCTTCCCAAGCGGCGCACTATCCAGTGCGCCACCGGGCCGGCCCTAATTCTTCATATTTTTTAGAGTCATTATAAAGTTTGATTTTTACATATAATTCTGTTATCCATCTGAAATTTATTTATCAGGTGCAGATACAGATTTACCACAGAATCGTTTATTGTATGTTACTTCTGCACTTATTTGTGACCTTTCTTGATCATACATTAAACTCATATGAATAATAAGCAGTGTTTATGTTAACTTCTGTTACTGATTTCAAGAACATCAAAGGGATTTTTGCCTCACAGTGTTTGTGGGTGTGGAAATATGAATACTGAGCTTTTGGATTGTGTATTTACCTAGGACATCTCGTTCAGGTGTCATGGTTATCCCATGTTAGTATAAACTCAGTGTTTTCAGAATGTAGTTATCAAGGGATGCTACAGCTCATTCAAAATTATTTATAAATATTAGTCTTTCTACATATGGCCAAAGCTCAGCACGACTGATGTTGACAAGAGACAATGCATACATGTTCAGTTTCATTAGTAGGGAGAGGTAAATTAAAAAAGGAAATCTGCTTCTATACCATTTGTGGAGCCATTAGTTATTATTATGTCATATTTGCTCTTATGAGTAATGCCCTTCCACACTAGTCTTCCAAGAGGCTGGTGGCTGTTAATTCAGCAAACTCAATTTTCTAAGTGAGAAAAGTTGCCCTTGCATCAAGCTCCTGAATATAATGCTTGTTGGTGGATATAATTCTTCCATTATCAGCTTCATTCATCACACCAAGGCAAGTGGCCAGAACTGTGAGATTAAACATGGCAAAGACTGGTAACGATTCTTCTTGCTTAATTTTGCTAATGAATTTTATTTCTTCACTTTAACAATGATATGTCTAACTACATATAGGACTGTATTTAGATGGTGCATATTTTCAATATTAAGCCATTTTAAATATTTTAGAATAAATATTTTAGTTGATGTCATTTTCTAAATNTGAGTTTTGTAACTGTTAGATCACACTGGAGGGTTCAGGCTCATAGAGATGTGCCCTAAGACCACTATGACTTTCTTGGGATTTGACCACCCTGTCCAATTTCTGCCTCCATTTGGATGCTTGGTCTTTTACACGTAAGTGATGCAAAGAAACATAGCCATTCTATTTATTGCTACCGAGTAGAGTATCAACATTTAGTTGACTGTTTCTTAAATTTCTCAGAATGAATTTTCTATTGGCTCCTTAGGTTCCTGATGCACTGAATTTTCCAGACTTGACCAACTCAACAAATCATGTACTTCCTCTTTTATTCCACAGAAGAAGCAATACCAGTACTAATGGTTTAGGTAATCTGGCTGAGGCTTGATTCATGGATTCTGTGGATAAAGGATATTTATTTGAGGCAGTGCTCGCAGACTTGCCGAGGTTATGGGAACAGCAACAAAAGTGGAAAACGTGGAGATTTTTATGAAGTTTAAGAACCAGACAGAATTGGGAGTGGAAGAGACAGCTGTTTGATCATTCAGGGATTTAAGGAAAAATAGGCACATATTTCTGAAGTGCTGACATTTTCTAGGATTCATGAAGAGGACAGTTTTTATAACTTATGTATCAGAGGTTTGTTTGGTAGGTGCAGGACAGGATAGAGGAAATAGAACCTGTTCCCAAGCCCAGTATCATGGAGATCGTAGGCTGAGCAGTAACATCCAAGCAACCCAGGAAGAATGGTTTGCAGCCCTTGGAGATGTAACTATGATTGGGCTCCTGGGCCCTGTTAAAAAAATGACCAGGGCCGGCCCGGTGGCGCACTGGAGAGTGTGCCGCTTGGGAGCACGGCGGCGCTCCCGCCGAGGGTTCGGATCCCATGTGGAGACCGGTTCCCGTTCACTGGCTGAGTGCAGTGCGGGCGCAACACTGAGGGTTGTGATCCTGTTGCCGGTCCCCGGTACGGGCGCGACACCGAGGGTTGCGATCCCGTTACCGGTCAGTAAAAAAGACAAAAAAAGGAAAAAGAAAAAAATGACCAGAAGAGAAGGTAAGCAAGTAAGAAGAGTGCTGGACACAGTTGACACATCAGTTTGTAAGTTCAAATCTTGCAATTATATTTGATTCTGGTAAGGGAGAGTTTTGTT
>NW_007728227.1:243211-245825 GCF_000696425.1 Galeopterus variegatus
AGGGTTGCGATCCCGTTACCGGTCAGTAAAAAAGACAAAAAAAGGAAAAAAAAAAAAAATGACCAGAAGAGAAGGTAAGCAAGTAAGAAGAGTGCTGGACACAGTTGACGCATCAGTTTGTAAGTTCAAATCTTGCAATTATATTTGATTCTGGTAAGGGAGAGTTTTGTTTTGTTTTTTTGATCCTTTGTTCTGAGGGAAGGATTTATTTGGCACTTTATTCCACTGGAAGAGTGATCGGTTGATACTGTGAGGATCAGGTCTTAATGGTGGCAAGTCCCAAGAGAGAAGCAGTACAGATCAGAACCCAGGATTAGAGACTGGGAATAAAGGATTTGAAGTAGTAAGGGATTCCAGTGTTCAGATTAAAGACAGAAAACCACATATCAGAATCAAGCAAGGTTATGCTTAATTGGTATAGGTACTAGCAATAAGAAGCCAGGATTTTTAGAAAACAGTAGTTTTGTTCAAGATTTTAAGTTTTAGAAGAAAAGAGTAGTATGTATTAAATAACGTAAAACACCAAAGAGTCTTCTACTTGATAATTTAAAATAAAATTTGGTCTCTTAAATATTAATAATACAGATTAAAAGCTAAAAAATACACCATCAGTGCATATTTGTGAAGATTCCCTGCAAACTTTTATCAAATTATAAGTATGTATGTATTATATACTTAAGATACAAATATATATCTTAATATCTTATATATATGTACTATTGTTACAAGACATATACATATACATATATGAGAGACAGAGACAGAGAAAGAGGAAGATTGGACTCTTGCTACTCTGAAAATTAAGAGTTCAGTACATATATATTACAAAATTAGCTTGATTCCTTTCCTGATAGTGTTCTTTTATTTTTGGCTTGCTATTTGCAATGTGACTCAGAAACGGAAGTGAAAAATCATTTTATAGTTTGACTAGAGATTTTTTTTTCTGTTATGGTTGTTGTAATTCTTACATAATACGAGTACAAACCTCTCAATGTTTATTAGATGTCTGGTGCTAGGTTTCTGTGTAAAGCAACAATACCAGTCCCCTAACTTCCATGCCTCTCTAATTATATGTAAACTTGTTTAAGATCATCAAGTACAATGATTCATCACTCCAAGGTGCTCTGCTAAAGGCTACATTGTTACAAGACTATTGTTCCCTACTGAATATATTTATTTTAAGCTTTGGTTAATTTTTTTTTCTAAAATAAGCTCCAGATCTCTATCTGTACTTATTACGTAAGAAATAATAAACACTCGAATGCATTATCTGCTTTTTAAAAGTTGTTTCTTATGATAAAACAGAAGGCTAGTACATTCTTAGAAATGTCAGTTTAGATTTATTGCTATCATTACCAGCAGCATCATAATTATCATCATCATGATTGTATCATTATTTGTTGGTATTGGTTAGTATTGGTTGCTAACCATTTAGTTCAGGGGTTTTTATAAGTTTCTGTAGCATTTATAAATATATAGGTAAAATAACAAGAGTCTCTGCCCTTAGAAAAAGAGAGAAAAATGAGTAATGGTCAAAATTATAGGCAGTTCTTAAATTTCAAACGAGTTCATTGCTAAATTTTGTTTGTAAGGCATTTGTTTGAACTTGGAGCCCCTTTTATTGTTTGCTAAACAATGTTATATTTGTATATGGTGTATATGTACCCATTTTTTCCCCCCAAACCCACTGAAGAGCTGAAACTCAGTTTATATTTAACTCTATGATAGAGTATTAATTGGGATTTATTGGTAAACATTTATCAAGATTCGACACAGAGTCTTCCACTAGAGCTGGTGGAGAGTAATCTTTCTCTTTCTGTGGTCCTCACCTACACCTCCAGGGAAGACATGAAGATGTATTTATGCCTACTGATGTGGGTTGAATTGTGTCGACCAAAAACGTGTGTTAAAATCCTAATCCTAGGCACCTGTGATTTCAGATGTAATCAATTTAAGATGAGGTTATGTTGAATTAGGATGGGCCCTAGTCCAATGACTTGTGCCATTAGAAGAAAAGGGAAATTTGGGCATAGAGACAAGGAGAATGCTGTGTAATAACAGACAGAGATTTGGGTGATGTGTCTACAAGCTAAAGAGTGCCAAGGATTGCTGGCAACCATCAGAATCTAGGAAGAGACAAGGAAGGATCGAGAGCCTGGTTCTGTTGATACCTTGACTTTGGACATCTAACCTCTGGAATTGTGAGACAATAAAATTCTGTTGTTTTAAGCCACCTGAGTCTATGGTAATTTGTTATGGCAGTCCTAGGAAACTAACACACCTCCTAAGTAAACAAAATTCGACCATTAGAAATTTCTCATGTGTCTGTTTGCTCCAAACAAAACTCAGCATGCTTAAGTTTGATATGTAGTTTAGTTTTTCATCTTAAAACACAGTTTTGGTGGTAATATTTAAATGACTATATTGTTAGTGCTTTTAAAATCTTTTAGTTCAATAAGAATTTTTAGATATGTGATGATACATAGAGAGTCCTACAATTTGTTGAGTTACTATGACAAGATATGAATATATGAAATATTCTAAAGACTCTGTACAACAGAAACCTGTACAGATCAATCATTGTTTTAAGTAGAAAACACACATTAAGTAAAGA
>NW_007728227.1:246605-247354 GCF_000696425.1 Galeopterus variegatus
GGCGGGAGCGCCTCTGCACTTCCCAAGCAGCGCACTAGCGCAGTGCACCACCGGGCCGGCCCTACAGTTAAGTTTTTAAAAGAAGATTCTTCCATTTACTATTCTTCTATTTTTTTTTTTAACCAAATGAAACCTGGATTAACTCCAAGTTTCCAGAATGGTAGGAGTTCATTATATCTCTAGGGTTCCCCCTTCCTCTACAATGGTCCAAGAACCCAGGGACCTTAATCAGTTCGAAGAGGCCATTCATCTTTCCAAATACCTCACAAAAGAATTGGAAAATTTAATTAGCCTTCTGTTGGGTCCTGCTTTTTAGCTGCTTTTGCTTCTATTATTCACAAGTTACAAGTAATAATATGTCCTCATGGTTTGATTATGTCCTTGTCACTCCTGCGATGATGCAGTTTTTGGTCACTAACCCATTGTGTCATATTTGACACTTGAACCACAGCTGTTTAGCTCACATTCATGTCAGTTTAAGGGGATGGGCTTTAAAGTCTGACAATCTTGAATCCCAGGTCTTATTAGCTGTGTGACCTTGGGATGTTACTGACACTCACTGGGCCTCTGTTTTCAGCACTGTAAAATGAGTATACTGTTGTGTTTTCCTCATAGACTAGTTGTAAGAATTAAGTGAGAATGTGCACATAAAATACTTAGGAAAAGCCTGCAACATAGCAATTTTTATAATAGTGAAACAATGATTCAGTAACAGAGGGTTGTATCTGTATGTTTACTAAGAGATTTAA
>NW_007728227.1:247836-249112 GCF_000696425.1 Galeopterus variegatus
TTTTTTTTCCTGATTAAAATTATTTTAAAGGGAGGCAGTATGTGTTTAGTTCATTTTAGAAAAATTTTGATCAAAACTGGTTAAATCAGAAGCGTTTTCTCTGAAAGGGTGAGTTAACTATTTAGAGACAATTTATTAATAAGGATTACTTCACACTCTAGCACAGACAACTAAGTGAAGATTTAGTGTAGATTGGGGTTGGCAAACTATAGGCTGTGGGCCAAATCTGGCCTTCAGTGTGTTTTTATAAATAAAGTTTTATTGGAACATAGCCACATTGATTTAAATATTGTCTATGGTATTTTAGTGCTACAATGGCAGAGTTGAATAGTTGCAATAGAGACAGCATGGTGTGCAAAGCCTGAAATATTTACTATCTAGCCCTTTTCAGAATAATGTTTTCAACTCCTGGTGTAGATTGTAAAGTCGAGCAGAGCCAGGACTAGGATGAGGAGAGTGAGTGAGGTACTTGCCTAGCATATTAGCCAGGGTTCTCCAGAGAACAGAACCAGCAGGATTTATTTATTTATTCGTCTACTTACTTACTATTTACAGGAATTGGCTCGTGCAATTACGGAGGCTGAGAAGTCTCACGGTGTTCAGTCAGCAAGCTGGAGAGCCAATGGTATGGTTCTAGTCTGAGTCTAAAGGCCTGAGAAGCAGGAGAGCACATGGTGTAAGTTTCAGACTGAGTCTGAGTATGGAGGCAGGAGAAGACCAATGACCCAGTTTAAGGACCTTCAGGAAGAGAGAGGGAGAATTCTCCCTTACTTGACTTTTTGTTCTATTCAGGACCTCAGTGGATTCAATGAGGCCCACCTACATTAGGGAGGGAAATCTGCTTTACTAAGTCTACTGATTTAAATGCTAATCTCTTCCAGGAACACTGTCTCAGACACACAGAGAAATAATGTTTAGCCAGATATCTGGGCATCCTTTGGCCCAGTCAAGTTGACTTATAAAATTAACTGTCACACCTAGGACCTAAAATATAAAGGGGCACTGAAAACCTCAGTGTACTAGTCCATTTCTGCTGCTTATAACAGAAATATCTGAAACTGGGGTATTTGTAAAGAAACAATATTTACTGCTTATAATTTCAGAGGCTGGGAAGTCCAAAGTCCAGGGAACACATCTGGTGAGGGCCTTCTTGGTAGTGGTGACTCTCCACGGAGATGCAGGGTATCTTATGGCAGATGCCTTAAGTGAAAGAGAGCTAAGCTTCTCAGTTGCTCTCCTTTTAAAGCCATCAGAACCATGCCCATTACTCCATGAA
>NW_007728227.1:249382-253029 GCF_000696425.1 Galeopterus variegatus
GCTAAGCTTCTCAGTTGCTCTCCTTTTAAAGCCATCAGAACCATGCCCATTACTCCATGAACGGATCAATCCATTCACAGGGACATAGTCCTCACCATCCAATCCTCTTTAAGGCCCCACCTTTCAATCACTGTAATAGGATTGTCTACCCTCTTAACACTGTTGCAGTGGGGATTAAGTTTCAGTGAGTTTGGTGGGACATTCAATCCACAGCACTCAGTAATCAAGGTAAAATAACATTTTAATGCAGTATTTAAAAAAGGTCCTAATGTAAAAAATTCATGATAAACAAAATGTTGAAATTTTAAATAAAGATAGAATCAGTATCTTGCTAAGCCATATTGGAGCCTGAGGCAATACTAATCTTGTCTTTATTTAGAATTTTAATAATTTGTTCATATTGTAGGGCACAGATGTGCTCTAAATGCTTAACATATAGTGGACCTATTAAAGTTTTTTCATCGATTGCAAATTTGTTAGCCTATGGTACCGAAAAAGAGGAATTAAGAAAACTGTGAGTGGGTGCAATTTGACCCAGTTGTTTGGGTAGAAGGTGGAGCTTTCCAATCCTAAATATATGTTCTAAGTCTATTCAGCAGTTTGTCTATTCACCAAAAAATACTGGCGATGGATTTTTGCCTTAGTCCTAAACTCATGGGTGCCATCCTAATTTATATGACTGTTTTAAGGTGGCATTTTGGGATTTATTATACTTTAAGCACACTATTGAACATAATTTTTAAAATTTAGACTGTCTGTAAAGACTTGCTGTACAATCTAAACACTTGACATATTACTTTTTAGCCAACTATTTCTGGCATCCTCTCCCATTTCTTAGCCGATATATTCATCAGATAGACTAATTTCATCCTCTCCTTCCAGGCTCTTCTTATAATATCTCCATTATGACTGGAAGATGGGATGTTCATTCCAAAAATCAAATTTTGTTTGGAATCTAAGCCACGTATTTTCAGAGTTCGGAGGTTCATGTAGTACATGAACCTGAACTTTACTCAATATGATATTTGGATGTAGCTGCTCCGAAGGAATGAGTATAATATTGTTTACTCCTTGGTGCAGAGACCCATGTTGATCAGTACAGAAAGCTGGATGGGCATAGGGATTATTCACCTTTCTCTTTCTGAATACCCAGTATTTGGGAGAGAGACATAGAATTTGATAAAGGTTGGGAAAGAAAACACTATGTGAGTGGATGCTGAAGTTATGTAATGGTCATTAGACAAAATATTTCAAAGGGAGTTTAATCAATGTAGAAATGGAGAACGCAATTATACATTCCACGAGAGTCAAAATAAGTATACCCCAATGGAAGTTCCTCAAACGTGAAGAGAAAATTATTCATGAAGTCATGATAAACTTATAAATAGTTTAGTCTGAATTACATGTGAAATGTTGTTTGTCTTTTTGTTAGATGTCTTTATTACCAGACTTCTATTACCCAAAGACAACATCCAGGGTTCTTCTTCATGGAGGGCATGTTCTCTGACGTGGCTGAGGCAGGAGTGGGCTAGTGGTAGGGCAGAGGGAGGGAAAACCCAGAAATGAGGCTTGGGGAAAGGAAGAAGTGGAGAGTGAGGGGCAGAGATTAAAGGAGAGCAGTGAGGAGTGGAGCAGGAGTCTGTGAGGAAGACACAAGACACAGGAGCTTGGCTCCAGAAGCTCTGTCTGGTGCACAATAATATGGAGACAGACACTTCACAGTCTTTGGTAGTGGAGACTCATACGACTCAAAACGGATCATACAAGTGCCCTGCAAGTTGGTTGTATCGAGAGGGGAAATAATTTGGGTCTGGGGCCACTGCGATGATTCCCTCTTCAGGCACTAACAGTCTGACATTTTATAAAATTCCTTCTCTTCGCTTTTCCTGTCCCTACAATAATGTGACCTAAGAACTAAACATTTATAAGTACAAATGGCAAGATCTGTGAGGAAGTTGCCTGAGAATTAAGGCCTTTAAACACGTCATCTATTCCCACTACCCTAGTTTTCCCTTTATTTTTTTGATTTTCTGACATATATTTTGCTAAGGACTGCCTATAGCATGTTCTCTGGTATGCAGAAAAATAAGTTTTTTCTGAATAAAAATTCACCGCTCTCTTAGACTTTTTATTGAGGAGTTGGTATCTTAACTTTTCTCAATACTTATACATTTTTGAGTGAAAACTTGACAGTTTTCTGGACAGGCAATTTTAAAAATATTCCACAGCTGAGTCATGTGGAGAACGTATTTCTACTGTTGACAATTGTCTTCTCTCTGGAGAGAATAAAATAATAGAGTATTTCTTAGTATTTACCACAGCATCTAGTCATGTGCTTTGTTTATAGAGGGTTCTCAGTAAAAATTCACAGAATTATCAATTTAAGGTCTTTATACACAACGGTATATACATAAAAGAAATTTTTTCTACCTAATTATGAGAATTGTGGGCTCTTAAGCCAACCTGTGTATCTGCTACATTTATATCTGAAGTATACTGCTAGTTTTATCTTTGTAATTTGATTTGCATCTTAATCAAATCACCATAAATGCATGGTTTAAAAAGTCAAACAGAACAAGACATAATGAATACAGCTGTGTCCTCTGAAATGTTTTCCTACACCTGATTCCTGTTCACAATTCTACTTTACTAGCTGTTTCATCTCCTTATTTCCAAATAACAGACTTATACTAACTTAAAATTTTTTTTTCATTTTATGTACCAATGACTTCCTGCTGTGAATGACGGAGCGTTAGCTTTTTCATACCATCCATTTCTTCCCTCTTCCTTCCTTCCCTCTCTATTCTAACATAGTCATGACACAGTTTTGGTTAAATTGACATTTAGAAGTCCTTTTAAAAATTTTAAAAAAATGGTTGCCCTCTTTGCCTTATCAAATATACCTCTCGGAATTTATTTTAAGAAAATAATCAAAGGTGTGCACAAAAGATTCACATACAAGGGTGTTCATTACAGTCCATTGGTAATAAAAAAAGTAGATGAAATCTGAAGTTTAGCATTAGGAAATTTTTTGTTCATCTATTATCACCTCTTCCTATGATAGACTGCCATGCAACCATTAAAAACAATGTTTTTGAAGATTGTTAATAGCATAGGCACAGGCTTATAATATAGAGAGTTAAAAAAAATAAAAGGTAATAAACAGTTAACAGTATATACCCAGTTTGACCCAATGGATCTGGCCATCACATCTTAGGCACGAGTGGTGACAATTTACTTTGTACGCCATGAATATTCATAACCAAAGAAAGAAAGAAAGAAAGAAAAAAGAAAAAAGAAAATAAGAACAATGTACATAGTAACATGGTATAGAAGGCTATGTACTAAAATGTTAAAAGTGGTTTTCTCTAGATGATCTCATTGAAAAGTAATTTTGCCTTCCTGTTTAGATTTTTCTGTATTTTAAAAAATGAATCATGTTGGTAAATTGCTTTCTAAAAGGGTTTTATTTTGCAATATCATCAGCATTTACAAGACTGGCAGCTTTATTGTATTTTCAGCACTTTGCATGGTGCTACTATTTTAAAAATTCTTGATATTAGGTGTGCTCCTCTTCTTTATATTTGAGCATCTTTGTGGAATTTTTTTTTTTTTTTGTCTTTCTGTCTTTTTCCGTGTCTGGCAAC
>NW_007728227.1:253569-256731 GCF_000696425.1 Galeopterus variegatus
GGAACCGGTCTGTATGTGGGATCCGAACCCTTGGCGGGAGCGCCTCTGCGCTCCCAAGCGGCGCACTGTAGCAGTGCGCCACCGGGCCGGCCCGGAATTTTGACATGAATTAAATGCATTTACTCAGCTTTGTTTTACAGGAAAATATGAAACTGTCATCATAATGTACATTAATCATTCTAAATTTATTTTTGCTAGTTTAATTGACAAAATTGCCTCTTATTTTCAGTTTTGTTTCTTTCATTGTGCTCAAATAATTTTTCATAGCTTTCTTTTCTTGTTGTGCATTGACTGTTTTTGTGAATTACTTTTATGTCCATTCACGCCCTTTGGATAGTAGATTTTGAGATAGGAAGATGGTGGCAGAGATTATTCTAAGCGGAGAGAACAGTGTGAGCAAACATATCGGATAATAAAATTCTGGGACGAGTTTACGAGACAGCAATTCCATTTTGACAGGATTGTGGTATATAGGAGAATAGGCAGGAAAATGTAATGCCTTAGAGATGTTGATTATTGCTTGCCCTTCCCCTCCCTCTAAAAGAATCTTTTCTGCCCACAGACCTGCTTCCAAAGAGTTTGTTCTCTGAACCTGTTAACCTGCTCATCTTCCATGTGATTGGATCACAGCTGATTGGAGCAGGGTGGCATCTAATCCAAGTGCAGATGATCCATAGGCTGTTCTGTGACATTTCTGTGATCCAGCATGAAAAGATGGACTGGGGCTGTTTGGACTCTTTAGAATTTCGAATTGGAAAATCAAGAGATGGAACCAATTAGCAGTGAAGACAGAAACTACAAGGAAGTGTTGAGAGTTCCCAACGTTTAGAAGGTATTTGGGTGGCCATACTGTGCTGTATGCTGAATGAAACTATGAGGGAATGGAAACTGAATAACCAGAGGAAGCAAGGCAGCAGAGAGAAGGGAAACTGAAAAGAGAAGCAGCAACACTGGTAGTAAGAGAGTGTGATCGAGTTTTAGAGCTTTCTTGTTTTCTGACAGCTATCAGTTGGTCAATGAGTGCCCTTTACATTTTTTTCTTTTCTTAAGGTAACTTGAGTAGATCTCTAATCCTTACAAGCACATAGGCATTTTCTGGGCCATATGATGGAGAACTTTGGACACTAGGGCAAGATGTTTGTAATTTTCTTGGCAGGAAATTAATATTAACAATTTTTGAGATGGGTAGTAATATATTAGAAGTATATTAAATGAAGACTAACATAGTAGTAGTTTGTAGGAGAAGGAGAAACTGATTGGGAAGCTATTCCAATAAAATAAGTGGGGGATAATTAAGGCTTGAGGATATGACAGAAGGATGGTAAATGTGTGGAGAGATGTAAAACATATAACAAAGGCAGAATCAGCAACACATGATAATTTATTGGATCTTGAAGACAAGGAGAAGAACATGTCAGAGTTGGAACTGAAATTTTAAGTCTTGAGGATAAGAAGTTGGTGATATCACTAAGAGAAATAGGGAAGTTAGGAGGATGGGTTATTCTGGGATCTGGAGGGCCAGACAGCTGTTATTTTTGTGTTGGTTGAGTGTCAGACGATGACGGGAAATACTGTTTTCTTTTTTTTTGGGGGGGAGGTGGCTGGCTGGCATGGGGATCCGAACCATTGACCTTGTTTTACAAGGCTGCACAACTGAACACACTGGCCAGCAAGGGAAATACTATTTAGTTCATCTTAAATAACTTTTATTGAGTTCTTACTACCCTGTTCCAGGCCCTGGATGGTGAAGGTGGGAGATTGAAGTACAAAAATGAATGAAATATGGTTTGTGGAACCCTTAGTACTATGAGTGAAATTATCTGTCAGGTAGGGATGTATGCGTGGAGCTTGGGAGAGAACTTTTAGACCAGAGATCCAGATGTCAATAGAGCTCCAAAGAACTGGATTACCATAGGATAGAGTGAGAGGGTGTGAAGAAGAGGATCAAGGGTGTGAGATGGGGAACACCTTATGTCACAGGGCAGGAGAAGGAAGAAGAACCAGAAGAGGCAGGCAGGATATTCTCAGGAGAAGCAGGATAGTACAGGGTCAAGAAAACCAGAGGAAGGGAGGGGTTTCCGGAGGCACAGGCCATTAATAGTGTTAAATTCTGCAGAAAGCTTGAGCAAATGAAGTTGATTTGATGTGTCAGAGGTCTTTTGTGATCCTAGAAGGACTTTGTGGGTAAGGGGCTAGTGATGAAATGTAGAAAGCAAATGTAGACCACTCTCCTAATAATTTGGGTGTCGAAGGGATGATAAAAGGAGTAAGCATGGGGGAGGAGGTAAGGTCAAGGGAAGATTTTGGTTTGTTTAACTTTAAAGACTGGGTCTACCTGAGTAGGCAGAAGAAGAGATGACTGGTCAGGAGGGATCAGAGATTCAAGGAAGAGAATGGAAGGAGCAAGAAAGTAAGGAGATGGAAGGGTTTATGACCAAGAGTAAAGGTGAAAGAGAGAAACTTGCCAGAAGAAGAGACAGCTCATCCTGGAGCCAAAGATTGAAAGGAGGAATACAATATACTGTACAGAGGAATTTAGAGGGGAAGAGAAAGGAAGTAAAGAGAAAAATACCTCAGATGACTTCTATTTTCTCAGAACAGGAGCAAGCTAGAAGTGGAGTCTTGTGATTGGGGATTTTGGGAACCTAGAGGAAGAGAAAGTTTTGAAAGGCCACTAAAAGGGAATGGAACAGGGAATTAATGAGGTAAACAAGAAGATTTTTGAATTGTAACAAAGAGACAAATAAAGATAAGAAGTTGAGGGATGAATCAGGAAAATGAAAATTATTTTAAGTTCCAATAGTATTCACAGAATTTTGCAGAGTCTCTCTCTCCCCCACTCACACTACCTTACAAATAAAATTTTTTTTTTTTTTGTCTTTTTCCGTGTCCGGCAACGGATCGCAACCCTCAGTGTCGTCCCCGCACCGGACCGGGACCGGCAACGGGATCGCAACCCTCAGCGTTGCGCCCGCACCTCGCTCAGCCAGTGAGCGGGAACCGGTCTCCACATGGGATCCGAACCCTCAGCGGGAGCGCCACCGAGCTCCCAAGTGGCGCACTCTCCCGTGCACCACCGGGCCGGCCCACAAATAAAGTCTTTAATTCCAGAGCAGTTAAGCAACATACTCATGAATTTGTTGGAGTTCTAACCCCTGCCCC
>NW_007728227.1:257103-279675 GCF_000696425.1 Galeopterus variegatus
AGGGAATTGGTTAAGTCTGAAATCTGACTAAATCTGGAAAATGTAAAATTGACCCAACAAAAAGATTAGTGTCTATCTATGTTGAACAAGTGAGTCACAAGAAATGATTCAGGAATATTCTCTAAACTATAGTGTGTGCTCTGGGTAAGAATTTTCTGTCTAATGTTTAAACAATTATGATTTTGTATATGAATATTTAAATGTATGATTTATAAAAAATAACTGCCAATTCACTTATTATCTGAAAGACACTCAGTGTCACAGTGACCATTCTATAATGAAAGTCCAGTTTTAATTGTGAAAACTATAGTTGTAGAAGATAATCTGGAAAATTGTTACACATTCAGAAGTAATCAATCACTTCCAGTAATGGGATAAGAACATTATTTAAAATGTTTAAAAAGTATTTAATTTACTCCCAGATCTCAAGACTTATTTTCTTAAATTTCTATATATCATCTTAAAAGATAAAGCTTTAGGGCCGGCCCGGTGGTGCACTGGAGAGTGCGCCGCTTGGAAGCGCGGCAGCGCTCCAGGGTTCGGATCCTATGTGGAGACCAGTTCCCGCTCACTGGCTGAGCGTGGTGTGGGCGCAACACCGAGGGTTGCGATCCTGTTTCCGGTCAGTAAAAAAGACAAAAAGACAAAAAAAAAAAAAAAAGATAAAGCTTTAAAGATAATGCTTTGAATTTCTGAGGACTAATTTTTCAGCAGCACTGCAAGAAAGGTTGAATTCCCTTAGAGGTACTAGTGAAGTAATATTTATTTGTCTTTATGGAAATTATCAAATGATAACTTTATATTGAATTTCAGCAGGTAGTGATCATTAGGGGTCAAATAAAATGATCACAACTCTTTTGTGTTATTTCCACGTGCAATTTTAGTAGCCATGGACAGCACAGCCTACTGCTACAGTAATAGGTAGAATATTACTACTAACAAGTATCTAGACTTTTTTTTCTTTGTTAAAACTAAATAGAATGTAATTCCAGAAAAAAGATGAAAGTCCTATTAGACATTTTGTATTTTCAAAGCACATTGTAATTGTGGGTATTCTTTATCCCACTGTGACAACAGATGGGAAGGCCATCAGTGATATCCATAGGCTTCAGCATAAGATGGGGGTCACTGACTGTTCTGGCCTCATGCCCAGGAGATGGAATGGAATGACTCAGTTTTGGGGGCTGAATTCCAAGAAGGCCTCAGGAGAGCCCTTCATACTGAACTGGTACTGAAACCTTTAACACTTTTCTGAGTTGGTAGACCTTGTACTCAGGATAGATGCACCCATCTCTACTGGGGTGTGTGTGTCTGTGTGTGTTTGTGGGCGTGCATGTATGTATACTACTGCTGCAGGCAGTCCAAATTCATAGCTCCACAGGGGGCACTGGGCCTCCCACCCTTACTATCCCTTAGGTCTCAGTGTAGAAGGGGGTGTTCTGCATTCAGAGGTATTCCTAGCCAAGGAATCTAGCTTCCATAATGAGGTGTTGGATAGCTCTGTGGTTGAAGCCTTGGTTTGGCAGGGCAGGCTCCCTATCTGACTCAAAAGCTTGGACATTGTCCATGGATGTTCTTATTTATGAGGCCACATTCTGAAGGGAATGGCCCCCTTAAGCTGTCTGAAGAGTGTCTGGGTCTGCTTTTTACTGGATGATCAAGCTACTTTGACTTTCTATAAATCTGTTTTAGAAACCTTTTAATTCAGTCCACATTTCTGCCACCAACATTTTCTTGGTCCCTGGCTATATGTGCCATTCCATTTGCTACCTTTGTGCCAGGAATTCTGAACAACTCTGCCACATCCAGGTAAGGATTTTCAAATGGGAAGGCAGAAGAGCTACCTTTGCCTCCACTTCCTATGCCCATCACCAGGAAGGTGTTTGATGAGCTGAACTCGGTCTTTCTGCTGTCACAGAACCAAGGCTGTTCTTTCTTTTCAGCCCAAGCCTGAAGTCTCTTTCAAGTATGACAACAGTTATGGTGGAGGATTTATCACCTGCAGGGGCTGTCTTGGTTCTCTTTTATAAGAAAAAGAATGACGTTTACCATTTCTAGGAAGACGACTGTTACTTCAGCAATTGCATCGTACGTACCACTTACCAGCTCTCAGTAGCACGGGCAATGTAATTTAAAGTGAAAAGCACAGGCATTGAAGCCAATGAGATCTGGCTTTCATTTCTTGCTCTACTACTTCCTAAGTATGTGACCTTGTAGAAGTTCCTGTCAATCTTGTTTATCCACCATAGGAGTGTTGTGAGAATAAGATGAACTAATACATGTATCTTTCTGAGCATAGGGCCTGGCATTTGATAGGTATTCAATTTTATAGGTAACGATTATCGTCATTGTGACTATTTTCCTGAAAAGGGGGCATAAGTCTTTATGAAATTTGACAGCCAGGACAGTTGTAGCAGTGTTCCTGGAAAGGTGGCAAGTAGATGCTATCCTTCCAGGTATATTTTGATGAGTCTGAATATATTGTGAGACTGTTTGGCATATGCACTCCTTGGCTGTCTTCCTATACCCAATGGATAACATCTTGGATGAATGCTGGGATTGAGGAATCATGTTCTTCTTGGGTGACATGATGTACTTCTCTGACTTACTGTCATATACGGCCCTGCTTTTGATAGTTTTTACAAGCTTCCTGTAATATATCTAGTCAACTCTGAAAAATGTGTATTTGAGAACCCAAGGGTGAGACCCATTTTGCCCTTCAGAGATTTGCCAAATCAGAGAAGTTTATCATGTCAGTAAAAGAGTGGATGGTTTTATGTCCACACCTGTGTTACAACTATATAATTCTACTTATCATTGAAGCCATTGATCTCAATCCACAGGAAATCTTGGGATCCACCTTCCTTACCACCATAGAAACCATAGAATCTCATGCACAACTTGCTGCGCTCTTACAGAATTCAGTTCAGTAGCAGCTGTTGTTGGCAGCCCTCTACTTCCCTTTAATTCACTTCACCCTCTCATTACAGGTGCCTTTCATGGCCTGGGGATACTACAGGCCTTTCAGCAGGGTCTTCAGGACACTCTCTAGCTAGAAGCACTCTGGTTAGCACCTGGAGTTTAGGGAGAATATCTGTGTGGGAGATGCCCTCTGTCTCTTCCCATACCCTCTACTCACTTTAGCTGAAAGTAGAGGATTTCCACTCAAGATCATTTGAGGGGGTTGATCTATCAAACATAGTTACCTCCTCCAAATGAATCAACCACACCTTCTTGTGTGTGTGTGTGTGTGTGTGTGAGTGTGTGTGTGTGTATTTTTTTAATGTAACAAATTTTCTCTTTATGTCTTATGCTGATTTTTCAGTTGAGGTGCATTTTTCTTATATTTTTTAATTTTTAAAATAAGTATATTATTAAGAAACAGGACAAAGTAAAGATAAATTGGATCTAATCCAGGCTTCTGTTCTAGGGCCTTCTCTTTTATGTCTTATGCTGATTTTTCAGTTGAGGTGCATTTTTCTTATATTTTTTAATTTTTAAACTAAGTATATTATTAAGAAACAGGACAAAGTAAAGATAAATTGGATCTAATCCAGGCTTCTGTTCTAGGGCCTTCTCCTTTTTATTTCTCATGCCCCCTAAATCATCTCGTCCAATTGTGTGGCTTCAGTTACCACCTTTCTGTTCATGGTTCCAATTCTCTTATTCTAGCTCCGACCTCTCTCTCAAATGATGGACACATAATTCCAGCTGCCTCCTGGGTAGCTTCACCTGCATCTACCACAGACAACATACTATGTCCTAACCTGAGCTCATTACTGCCTCCTTATAAACTTTCTCCTTCCATATTCTTGATCTTGGATAGTGGCACCAACATATATTCAGCTGGAAACTTGTTATCTCTGCCTTTTCCCTCATTTCCAAGATTCAAATCCTATTATTTTGTCTGACAAAATACTTTGGAATCTCTCGATTTAGACCTTTTGTCATTTAACTCATGAATTTATAGGTAATACTCACCTAAAATTGCTCTCCTTAGCTTCTGGCCAACATCTCTTCAATTTGTCTCCTCCATGCTTTCAGCATGATTTTTATAAAATGTGAAAACTGAAAATGTGATTACTTTTTTTTGTCTCCCTCTCCTATACCCAGCTTAAAACTCTTTAGAGGCTTCTCATCATTTTCAGAATGAAGTTCTAATTTGTTAACATGGACTATAAAACCCTTTACGATTTGACCCAGGCCAGCTTTTCTTACTGCATGTCTCACCAGTCTCTCCTATCCATATTCTCCATTCTTATTACAGTGAATTAATTGGCTTCCCCATGCTTGTTCAGAATTCTGTTTTTGCACTTAATCTTCCCTTATCTACAATTCCTTCACCTACTTCATCCCCTTAATGAACTCATAGAGCTTTTCTTGACCTCCTACCTAAAGAATAAGAAGTTTTTCTTTCTTTCCACTTGTATGGTTCCTGAGTTACTTATTTAACAGTTATTGAGGATGAGTTACTTATTTAGCACTTATTGAGGATGTACAGTACAGTAGAAATACTGCATTTAAAAAGAAAATGAAATCATTTTTTGGGTTTAGCACATTAATACATTTATTTGGGATAAAGATTTAGCCTAGACATTTAGAGTGGAGAGCTTTTCTTGACCTCCTACCTAAAGAATAAGAAGTTTTTCTTTCTTTCCACTTGTATGGATCCTGAGTTACTTATTTAACACTTATTGAGGATGAGTTACTTATTTAGCACTTATTGAGGATGTACAGTACAGTAGAAATACTGCATTTAAAAAGAAAATGAAATCATTTTTGGGTTTAGCACATTAATACATTTATTTGGGATAAAGATTTAGCCTAGACATTTAGAGTGAGGTAAATTACTAAGTTTTAGCCAAATGACAACCTAATTAACCTAATTCCTGTTTGATTCAACTATTTCTGCATTTTTTTCTCCAAATCATTTATGATACATTGGTGGTGTTGAAGAATAAATGCAACCCACCTGCCATGGTTTGAATATGGTTTGTCTCCACCAAAACTCATTTTGAGGCTCAGTCTCCAGTGTGGTGGTGTTGGGAGGTGGTGCTTTTAAGAGGTGATTAGGTCATTAAGATGGATTAATGTTTTTCTTGCAAAACTGGGTTAGTTCTCATGGGAATGGACTAATTCTTGTGGGAATGGATTAACTTCCATGAGAATGGGTTGTTATAAAGTGAAGTTGCCTCTGTGTTTTGCCCCTTTCTGCATATGCTCTTCTGTTTTTCTGCCATGTTTTGTTGCAGCATGAGGCCCTCACCAGGAGCCACCAGATGCTGCTGCACAATCTTGAACTTCCCTGCCTGCAGAACATGAGCTAAATAAACTTATTTTCTATATAAATTACCCAGTCTCAGGTATTCTGTTACTGTAACACAAAGTGGACCGAGACATCACCTTAAGAGTAACAATCTTTTTAAAAAGCAAAGAGTAAGTCTTTAAACGTGTGACTAGCTTCCTTTTTTTTGTTGTTGCTTAATTATAATTTTGCCAGAAAGAGGGAGGTTGGGCTTTTTGAACTAGATAAAATCTTGTGTGGTATTTTGGCATATTAGTTGGGGAGAAACAACACACAAATGGACTGGAGATGATTGGATTAAGGGAGTTAGGACTTGGTTGGTATTAAATTGTGTTTTTGGCAGGTAAATGAGGAGCTGGGACATTTTAGGACTAGTATTACATATCTATCTAAAAGATCTTATCTAAAAGAAGGCAATGGAGAGAGCTCTGTCTCCACACAAATAGCCTTTTGCTCTCATCATCCCACGTTAAACTTTCCTCTCAATCTTTCTCTACCTTTCAGCCTCTTTCTCTTTCACCTGCTTGAGTCATTTTGGGGCTCTGGTTATATTATTTGCAGCAAATATCTATGATTTTTCCTGCCTCACAGGTTTCATTCTTCTTCCACCCCTTTTGGGAATGCTTCTAGCACTCTGAGAGGTTGGTGTGAATGTGAGCTGCCATGTTCCTAGAGACCTTACTCCTGTCCTCGGTTGATGGCGGAAAGGTGGTCAGAACTCATAATTTGGATTTTTTAACTAGGGACTAGTGAAAGCATGGTCTGTTCTTCTCTGGTGGTAATGGTAGATCCTGACAGCTACTATCATCATCATATGCTTGCAGCCGGTTTAAAAGAATAAAATAAACTTTCAGAGAAAAGCAGACATGAGACAGGAAGTCCTGGTGGGATTCAGGTTTCTGGTTGTGAAGTTGCTTATATTCAAGTCTCTGTCTTTCAGGTCCAGCTTCAGCCTTGACCTTCTTGTAGCATTCAAACCAATACCTTCCCCTTTTTGCCTAATCTAATTCAAGCTGGGTTTCTGTTATCTTGCAACCTAAAGAATCCCAACCATTCCACTTTTCTCATCTCTTTTCCTATGTAATTTGTTCCAGGCATATTGTTAGTATTATTTTAATCATGTGTTTATGGTATTAATGATTTGCATTGATGATGTTTTTAAAAGTTTTTAATTTATGTTTTTCATTGTATATGTTTGTGGGGTACAGTTTGTTGTTTCAGTTGATGCATATATTGTATAATGATCTAATCAGAATTGATAACACTTTTGCTGAGTTATATACTAAGTGTTCAAAGTGAGCAATGTCATTAGGAAATCAGGTAGAACAAGTGAGATGATTTAAGAATACCTAAAAGATTAGTCAGGAGGACTGATTCACACATAAGGTTGGTCAAGATTTGTTCTTTAGAAGACAAGAGGTCAGTCTTGTCTAGAAAAAGAATGGAAAGATCTGGGATTTGAACTCTGAAGGTCAGAGAACCTAGAAGAACAGCAATGAAAAAAGATTTTCAGAAATTTATAAGCTCTGATTTAGGATGGGGATAAGTGGTATATATTGTTTTACAGAAATGTGTACATAGAGCAGGGAGTTTAACATTTGTCTAGGAGTTCAACATCTGTGTTTACTCATTGTATATACCTCCATTTGATGTGAGGAGAAGACTTAAACCTGTTTGTTTTAAAAAGAATTTGGTGAAAAATTGGGTTTGAATTTCTTTAATGGGAAATAAAATTTTTTTAAAAAATTAATCTTAGTATTAAAATAATGACTAGAAATGTAACTTGGAACAGCTCAGTTCAAGTGTTTTGTTTTGTGGACTTGAAAGAGTTCTTTTAATGTGGATCTTATAAAAGACATCATGATAATAAAAAAGAAAACAACCTAATAAAAACAAGCAAAAGATTTGAACAGACACTTCACAAAGGAATATATACAAATGGCCAATAATAAGGACGTAAAAATGTGCTCAATATCATCAGTTATCAGAGATATGCAATTTAAAATCACATGAACTAACATTTAATAACCAACAGAATTGATTTTAAAAAAGTCTGGTATGACCAAATGTTGGAGAGGGTGTGGAGCAACCAGAGCACTTATTTATTGCTAGTGGGTATGTAAAATAGTTTAACCACTTTGAAAATGGTCTGGAAGTTCTTAAATAGTTAAGCACACAACTTCTTTATGATACAGCAATTCTACCCAAGCGAAATGAAAAATATTTCCATAAAAACACTTGTATAAGAATATTCATGATAAAAACTGGAAACAACCCAGGTGTCCATCTGCAAGAGAATGAATAAAGTATAGTATACTCAAACAATGAACACTACTTAGCAATAAAAATGACAAATTATTCACACATGCAACAACATGAAAAACCTGTAAGAAAAAAATAAAAAACCATGCTGAATGAAAATAGTGTACAAAAGAGTAAATATTTTACTATTCCATTTGTACGAAGTTCTAGAACAAGCAAAACTAATCTATGGAGAAAAAAAAATCAGAACAGCGGTTGTCTCTGGAGGAGGGTGGGCTGGGATCAACTGGGAAGGAACGAGGTTACTTTCTGGGAGGATGGTAGTGTTCTGTGACTTGACAGGGGTTGGGTTATACGGGTATGAATTTGTCAGACTCATTAACTATTACACTTCAGATTTTTGCAATTCACTGAACATAAAATTTGCCTCAAAAAGAAACTGTAAACAAATGTTAAACTCTAGTTAACGATATGCTTGCCAAAGTAGGAAGAGAATGGTCTGTTAGTGCAAGTTACTTTGAAATGCATTAAAAAATAAGACGGATTGATGGACGGATAGAAGAATGCATAGATGGATAGATACGTGATAAAGCAAATATGGCAAAATGTTGATTGTGAAATCCAGTTGGTAGGGGTATGGGTGTTCACTATAGAATTCTTCCAACTTTTCTCTATGTTTGAAAATTTGCATAAGGAAATATTGGAAAAAATAAATAGGAATATGAAAAAAGAACATCAAATAGTTACTGAGAACTGATTATATATCAGTGAGTGCAGTTCATTAAACATCCAGCTTAAACATACATATATTACCACCACAGACCACAAAATAAATTATGAATAATATATAGGCACATCTTATTTAGGGCTGCCCCAAACAGTGCTGATTTGAAATAGTGATGATTATGTCAGAAGTATTTTTATATTAGACATACATATGCATGTATATTCATTCCAGCATTGACACTACGGTAATATAGACCAATATATAGGCACATCTTATTTAGGGCTGCCCCAAACAGTGCTGATTTGAAATAGTGATGATGATCTCAGAAGTATTTTTATATTAGACATACATATGCATGTATATTCATTCCAGCATTGACACTACGGTAATATAGACCCTTCTCGTGGTCCATCAGAAGTGCAGCAGATTGGGATCCATCAAAAACTCACAGTCAGCCACAGGTGGAGAGTGGGACTCACCTCCCTGTTTGCTTGTTTGATCCCTAAGGCCTGATAAAGGTGTGCAAGTGAGTGTGCTGGAGGCCTGATAAAGGTGTGCAAGTGAGTGTGCTGGCAGTGTATTAAGCTAATTTTCTGTAGCAGGTGTCCCTGTTTGCTTGTTTGATCCCTAAGGCCTGATAAAGGTGTGCAAGTGAGTGTGCTGGAGGAGCTGGCAATGTATTAAGCTAATTTTCTGTAGCAGGTGAACTGATCAAGGAAATAGATGGTTAAACCAGCAGTCCTTTAGAGCTTGCTGGCAATTCTCCCAAAAGGGAAGTGGGTGGAGAGTACAGGTTCTGCAGCTAGACTGCCTATGTCCAGCCTTGGCACTGCTGCTTTCTACTTGCTGCGTGTCCTTGGGCGAGTTAAGTAACCTCTCTGCCTCACTTTCCTCATCCATTAAGTGAATGTAATTGTAGTAACTACTTCATAGAGTTACTGTGAGGGTAGAACAATTTAGTACACATAAAGCCTTTAGCACAGCTCCTGATACTTAGCAAGAGCTTAATAAATGTAACCATCATCATTATTTTTATGAAAGGCATCAGATGCCCCACTGCAGCCTGGGAGGAAGTATTCGGCACATGTAACAGGTGTGGTAAGACATTATGGCCACAGGCATGTCATAATCATAACTTCAGGAACTTTGAAGGCAATGAAGCTATAACTGCCAATTAACAATGTACAAAATGCTCCTTCACGGCACCTCTGTGGTAATATCTTTCTACAGTGGTGATTCAGTTCATGCTACCTTTTACAGGAATGCATCCCACCTGCTAAAAAGGTTATCTAGATGTGTAATCCCCCTTACTAAATTTTGGAGGCCCCTTAGGTGGGAGGCCAGCCCTAATCTAGTTCTAGAACCTTTTCTCAGATCATGATTTTGTAGTAAATACATATCTTTTTATTGTGATTCCTTAGTATCCACATTTACTTTCGATGCTTAGGGAATCTTGTGTGTGTCTTGGGGAGAAGCAGGGCCCACACCATCACAGAGTTTAAAAAGTCAAGTATTTGTTCCCCCTTTCAGCTTGAGTTTGGGCTTGCTAACCTCAGCCATAGAGTCTTCTGCCCAAGAATTTGAATCCTCAGGGAGTTACCTAAAGACAAAGGGATGGGTTTAGAATTTCTTGCGGTTATGGTACTGTGGCATCCAGAGTCCAGTGGTGGTTGTGTCAGCAGTTTTAGCGGAGTTCCCCAAGCTGCAGGTGGTGGCAGCACCAGTGGTGGCATCCAAAGTTCAGCAGATGGCTCAGTGCCTCGGCAGGCTATTCCTGGCATGTGACCTTGGCAGGGGTTCTGGTTGCCTGTGTTTTCCTGGTTTCTGCTTATATTTTGAGACTGGTTCTTTAGCCTATGTATTGATTTTGTGAATTACCCAGTACGTTTCAATGAATTCATTTTTCTCCGTAATTAGCCAGGGTTGGTCTTCATTGTTTGTCACCAGGAATCCTCCTTAGTGCACTGATTTTCTCTGACCCACTGATCCTGTTCTATATCTGCTATACACTGGCCATTCCTTTATCTCACAGCAAACGTACTATGTGTAGAGAAGTCTAATCTCTGTCTGTTGCAGTCCCTTAAATCTCAGTTTTCAAAGTATAGGCTTCATGTACTCAACCATAATCAACTGTGTTTCTTGTCAGATATTTGCTGTATTACTACAATATGCATTGTGTTTACTTAATTCACATCAATTTACCAAACATCTATTGAACATTTACCTTGTGCTAGGCGATGGTTAGGCTTTGGAGACACAAAGTCAAATAAAACATGGTCTCTCCTACACATATTTAGAATTATAACTGTTTAATTTGTTATATCATAATGAGATGCAGGCAACCCAATTCAACCACACCCAAGGGATGGTGGGGAAGCAAACAGTCCAATTAGTGGTTAGGAGCGAGGGTGTAACATGGTAGTTAAAATTTGATATAGAAGTTTGACCAGCCTTGGTTCGTATCCAGGCTCTTATTCACTGTATGAAATAGGACAAATTACTTAACCTATCTAAATTAAACCTCAGTCTCTTTGTTTATAAAGTGGGCAACAATAATACCTGCATGCTCATATTATTTTGAAGTTTAAATGAAATAAGGGATATAAAGTGATTAGCACAATGCTTGATCATGATTAAGGGCTTAGTGACATGGTAGCCACATTCACATAGTAGAATAGGTTCCCCAGAGGGATTGTTTAATTCCTGGGTGTAGTACAACTCTCAAGAGCATAAAATGTGCCTTGGTAGTCTATGTTAATTCCATAATCTCCTTGACCAGTTTAGTTCCCCCACCTTTTATTTTATTTTATTTTTTGCCTTTTCTAGTCCAGTTCTATTATATTATTTTTAACATAAGTAGTCAAGGAGGTATGTTTTCTTCCAGCATGGTTAAACCATGGTTTTAAATAGCAGTAGGCAATGTTTTCTGCCTGTTTTTCAGTTCTCTACTTAATGCTGTTTAGCAGCATTTTAATTGAATTTTTGGCTGCAGCATCATGTTGAAGTAGTATCCTTCAAGGAATTTCTATGTCCTTTTCCTGGGTTAAAGTGGTGTCATAATATGTCCCTCAGTTGCATAAATATGAGACCTCTCTGCCTCAGTCCTCTTTCCTCACAGGTATTTACCACTATTTGACACAGAAGTCCTGACTTATGTGTTTCAAAAGACACTTATGACGCATGGTTCTTTCCTGTAGTATTTTTTCCACATGAAGGCCTAGAAAAATGATTCATTTACCCAATTTGCTGTCTGAGTGTAGCTCGTTTTGACCCTGATCATTAAATCATATTCAGATTCTTCAGCTCACTTTGTTATTTTTAAAAATATGTTATAAAAAGTGTTTTATTGCCTTTGAGGTTCTTTTCAAAGTATTTCTTGAGTGATATTTGGCCTAGTTTTCAGTTTATAGCTAATCTGCTATGTTTTGTGAGCTTCCTTTGTTTTCCTTATATGGGCTAATTTTCATTATTAAAAACTAATTTTTTAAAACCCCTGTAATTCTTGTTTTGGCCATCAGTTAGACAGATAGAGTTTTTATTTGTTTATTCTTGGAAGAGTTTTTAATTAAAAAAATTTTGGGGGGGTACTTCCTTCTTAATCTTATATATGAGTAAAACTTTATTTTTGGTTGGGTTACTTCTGATGAGGTGTTTGAAAACAGCTACAGGCTTCTATTTTATTTTCACTTTTCATTAATTTCTCTTCCTACCCCAATATCTGCATATGTTGAAACCCATGCAAATGACACCAAATAAGGGATTGTAGCTGAAGTTCTAATGCCAGATGGCAACAAAGTCACTGTGTGACTTTAGTTAGGTCATTTGACAGCTTTGGCCTCCAATTTTCTTACCTGTGAAATTAGGGAAGTTTATGTATTTATTCAACAGGTATTTGTTAGGCACATATTACATGCTGGGCACTGTACCAGGTGCTGGAAAATCTGCAGTGAGCAGAAGAGACAAGGTGCTTCCCCTCATGAAATGTATATTCTAGTGTTGGTAAATTATATAAGTGCCAAGGCAGTTTTGAGTTTGTGGTGCTTTTTGTATAACGATACTTCCACTTAGTTACAATTCTTTTTTGAACAGAATAGAAAAAAACCCTGAATATGCCTGAAGTTTTTTTTTTGATTTTTGAGGGTTCTTTAGACTTAAAAATAAGTACCTTACAATTGTCCTAAAAGGTATTCCATGGAAACCACGGAGATGGTCTATCTGCAAAGGATTCAGGTCAAAAGCTGCATATACTATATTCCTCTCTTAAAAGTGAGTCTTAAAACACTTTTGGAAATACACTTCAGATCTCTGCTTTTTGAAGAACATTAGAAAAAGAAAAGAATTACTGGAATAATTGCCATTGACCTTTATTTAGATGTGTGGGTTAGCATCAGTGAAAGAGGAAATGAAAGCTTACTTTGTTGCTGCCAATATGACAATTCTTACTGAGTAATAAGATTATATTCAGTTATAGAATATAAAGCTTCTTACTGGGGACTATTAGTAATTCATAGAAGATAAAGAGTGAAAAGCATAAATTTTATAATTTGTCTGACAATATAATATGTGACATATGCCTTGGAGAAATAATGGGCTAGTAAACTTTTAAACTTAGTTGTCAATGGGTATTAGTGTTACAGGAGCTATCAAAATAGGAGCCATTAAAAGAATATTTAAGCCACATCTTTTTCTTTCCCTTCACAACCCATTTAATTTAAAGTGGGCTATTTGGGGGATGGTATATGCCAAGGTAGTAAGAAAAGGTTAGAATTATATTGAGGTGATTTTGGAACTATTATCAGAATGAAGCCATATAAAAAGATGGTTTATAACAGATGATAGCTGTCAGGAAAAAGAAAATAGAATGAAAGATATAAGTAAAGAAAGTAATAGAAAATAACTGATGAGCTGGTGGAAAACCAAGAAAACATCTTGCATGAAAATCAATTCATAATAGGGTTTTGCTTGATTTTAGTAAATGTTAATTTTTATCTGTTTTTCAAATTCTTCCTTATCCAAGATAATTCTTGTTTCAACTCTCAATGACCACACTTGTAATTTTTTCTGTTCATGAGTTCATATTAAATTTTCTTAAGGGCCGGCCCGGTGGCGCACTGCTCTACACTTGTAATTTTTTCTGTTCATGAGTTCATATTAAATTTTCTTAAGGGCCGGCCCGGTGGTGCACTGCTACAGTGCGCCACTTGGGAGCACGGCGGCGCTCTCGCCGAGGGTTCAGATCCCACATACAGACCGGTTCCCGCTCACTGGCTGAGCGAGGTGCAGGCGCAACGCCGAGGGTTGTGATCCCGTTGCCGGTCCTGGTCCAGTGCGGGCGTGACACTGAGGGTTGCAATCCGTTGCCGGACACGAAAAAAAAAATTTTTTTCTTAATATCATGGCTCTAATTTCACTTGTTTCCTTACATTAATCTTCTAAAAATTCAGGAACAATAGCCACAGTGACTGAAAGGATACGGGGCTCAGTATTCTGAAAACTTTTGTGATCTACATATACATATTTGTACATGTATAAAAATAGCTATAAAAGAAAATTTAAAGTACTGCCAAAAGAAAAATGGAGACAAGAGCTATTAAGATTTCTGAGAAGGGAAAGATTACTTCCAAATTGGAGGAAAGGGGAAAATTTTGTGCATAAGATTTGTACTGGCCTTAAAAGATAGTAAAGTTAGGGCATTCAGAGAGGTAGGGGACACTTCCTAGATGGAAGGGATAGTAGTGCAGGAGGAAAGGGGAAAATTTTGTGCATAAGATTTGTACTGGCCTTAAAAGATAGTAAAGTTAGTGCATTCAGAGAGGTAGGGGACACTTCCTAGATGGAAGGGATAGTAGTGCGTACAGTAGAAGTTATATTGATTCTCAGTTTCATCTGTAAAAATTGGAATAATAACATCAAAACCTTGCTGCGGGCTTGTTGTGAGGTTAAAATGGTGTAATCAAGTAGACATGCATAGCAAAGTTCCTGGCTAAAAGTAGGTGCTTTGACAAAGACCCCCTTCTTTCTTTTCATGTAAATGTGGAAGACATTGGAGGCCACATGAGGAGTTTGCTGGAAACTTAATCCTGGCTCTGCAATCTACCTTCATGACCTTGGGCAAGTTATTTAACCTCGCTTGGTCTCAGTTTTCTTATCTCTAAAATGGAGATGATAATAGCACCAATTTCATTGGGTTGATGTGAGGAGCAAATGAGTTAGTTCACATAAAGTGCTTATAAAATACGTGGCACAAAGAATGTACTTGTTAACTGCTATTGTTTTCCATAGACACTGAAGAGCCAGTGGAAATTTTTGAGTGGGGGGTGAGGTGTGTGATGGGAAAGAGGGGTTGTAGAGAGTGGCTCAGTCTTTTCTTTAGAAAAATCAATCCATTGGTGGTTTATACATAGGAATTGGGTGGTGAAGGATTGAAGAGAGACCAAAAGTGGGGAAGTCTTGTTAGGGATTAGTGAACTCTCCCAATCAGAGATATTGGAGCCTGATGAATAATTGTGGTAGCAGGGATGGAGGAAGATCAGTTGCTTAGACTAGAAATGTGCTTTTCAAACTTCAGTGAGCTCATGAATCAACCTGGGGATCTTGTAAAAATGCAGATTCTGTTTCGGTCGGTCTGGGTGGGGCCTGAGATGCTGCCTTTATAACAAGACACAGGTGTACCAATGATGCTGGACCAGGAACCACACTGGCAAGCGTTTTGAGAGTCAGATTAACAGGATTTGACAGTTGATTGGTCATGAGGGGAGAAGACAGGGATGGTGGGTTTTTAACAGAAGGAGCTAAACTGGGAAGGAAAACGATGAATTCATATTGACCTGCTGAGATTGATTTTCTAAAATTGGAGTTGCAGGAGGTAGAACAGTGTAATGACAAAAGAGTAGTTAATTGTTAAAAGACCTG
Organism: Galeopterus variegatus; assembly: GCF_000696425.1. NCBI lineage: Eukaryota > Metazoa > Chordata > Mammalia > Dermoptera > Cynocephalidae > Galeopterus > Galeopterus variegatus. The sequence goes on from NW_007728227.1 coordinate 272,310, forward strand.
AATTAAATTCTGGCCCTAACAATTATTAGAAAGATGACTTTGGACTTTAATTGTTCTTTATCTCAAAATGGGAGACTATAGTAACTACTTCAAAAGACTGTTGTATAGATTAATGGAGGTACATCATTATGGAAACTCCTATGGTGGCCAGCACATAGGTGGCACTTACTGAATGAATAAAAATTACATCCACAGACTTTATAGAATTCATAGACTAATTCAGCTCTTGGCAAAGCTGCTCTGGGCTTTAATATATACATTTTTCCTACAGCGTGCATACTGATACTTCAAATTGTATGGTAATTTGACAGCCTTCTGAACTTTATGTTTTCTAAGTATTCATTAGCTGACATAATTTCAGGGGACTTGAATGCCAGGATTGGCAGCGGTTTCACCACAGCTACATCCATCAGAAACCTGCAATTGTCAGATTCTTCCTTTTAAGGCACTTCTCCAAGAATAACTGTCTGAATCAAAGGGGAAAATATCTGGTCAAACTCATTTATAATCATAGTCCAATAATGGTAAATGGCAGGCTGTGGGATAAATCTGTGGTCTTTCACCTACATTTCCAACCAGAGGCAGCATTATTGACGATTAAAGAATTAGCTCTTCAGAGCTTATCTACATTCTTGAGTTGGATATTTTAGACTGGTTGAAAGTTAATATTTTCCTCTTAAACTTAATCTGAACTTTTAAAATTGTCTTTGCATCTGCCCCTGTAAATAATTCAGTCAGTGAGATTTTAGGGATATGGTTAAAGTGAACAGATAAACTTATGATATACAAAGACTATACAGCATATATTTTATTCTGGAAGGCCTCACTAATAATTATTTATAATATTAACAAAATGTGGTTATTCTACTATGTTGCTAGACTATTCAAGAACAACCTCTTTTATCTCTTGCTTCATCAAAAAGATCAGAAAGAAAAAAAAAAGTTCTAGGCCATAATATCAAGATATTATCTCAAATATAACTGAGATCAAAGTCATCCAAAGACTCATTAAGTTATAGTTCTTTTAAAAACAACTTATCCTTTCCAAAAATTAAATTACATAAAAAATTCTAGTATATTTTGGGCTTGACTACGGGGACACTAATAATGCAGATTTGGAGACTTATCTTCTTTGGTATCACTTCAGTACAAGGAAATTCAGAATCACATGTGTGGATTGATTACTAAACAAATCATCTCATTTTCTATTTTGCCTCTCTGCATTTCGTTGTCCTCGGTATTCTCCATAGCTGGAAACCAATATTTACATCAACTTTCAAAAAATCCAATCTTTCAAGACTGAAAAGAGCTCCGGAAGAAAATCTCTGCTGCCAGAATTATTTTCATCTTGCTTGAGTAGTTGGCTGAAGTCCTTGCCAACCTATTTACCTTAATTAACTCTACAGGTATGGTTCCCTCAAGATGAACTCTAATTGTAGTTGATTCCAGATTCAAAAAGGGAAACTGTCCATCTCCCGAAATTACAGAACCATTAAGCTCCTAGAGACCTCCTCAAAATAATACCAAATTTCTTCTTAAATTGAAAGGTAAAGTCTCAGTCTAATAGTTTGCTTGCCTATGGAGCTAACCAGTTCTAGATGTAAACCATTCCCTATTGATAATTGCTATTAAAATATTTGTTGAATGAGTGGATTCTATTATCTATTTTATCTTCTCCAAAGACTAGCTGAGACCTTCCCGAAACTTTTTTCTAGATAATTCTTTACCCCATAAATTTTCTCTTCCTGTATTCAATACCTCTAACCATCATCCACCTACTGATCTGAAGAATCCTGGGAGTTATCCAGTATGCACCCCCATAGCCAATCAATTCTCAACACCTGCTGACTTTCACTCAACATCCTAAATGTGTGTTGTCTGTTGTTTTCTCTTCCTGTATTCAATACCTCTAACCATCATCCACCTACTGATCTGAAGAATCCTGGGATTTATCCAGTATGCACCCCCATAGCCAATCAATTCTCAACGCCTGCTGACTTTCACTCAACATCCTAAATGTGTGTTGTCTGTTGTCTGTTTGATTTCTTCTGCTGCTATTTTAGCCTAAGCCTTCACATTTCTCTCTGGGGCTTTCTCTGGCTCCAGTCATGGCCTCCTCCAATTTGCCCTTCAGAGTGATGTATTTAAAATCCAAATTTGATCCTGTAATTTCCTTTCAGTGGCCCTTCATCATCCACAATAAAAAAGTCCAAGCTCCTTGGCATAAAATCCAAGGCCTCCCATGATCTGGCTTTTACGAGCCTCTCAGGTTTCTCTCTCACCTGTGGCCCGCTCCCTCACACTTCATGTTGCAGCAGGGCGTTTCAACCTTGGCACTGTTGGCATTTGGGGGCTGGATAATTTTTTCTTATCGGGGGCTGTCCTGTGCCTTGTAGGATGCTTAGCAGCATCCCTGGCCTCTACTCACTAGATACCAGTGGTATTCCCTTTTCACATTTATGACAGCCAAAAACAAAACAAAACAAAATAAAAAACTTCCAGATATTGCTAAATGTCCCCTGGGGTGCAAAACTGCCTCCCTGGTTTATAAATAAGACTTGGGCAGTGAATCACAAACTCTTTGCACACACCAGGCTATGCAGTACCTCCTTTCCTTTGCTTTTGTTATTTGTTCCTGGTATGCCTTTCTCCTCCTTTGCTTAACGTAGGGAAAGAGGAAGAGATTCTATCCTTCTATTCACTACCTTCTCTGTTGTCTCTGAAGAGAAAGGACTAGCAATCTGATGGGTCAAGTTCCAGAACACTGATGGAACCCACAGGTGGAACCATTTCTTTGAAAGGCCACACATTAAGGTGTAATCCACTCTTCAAGTTTTTTAAAAAAATTACTTATTAATACATGAATCCATGCTTGTTAAAATCCAAACAATACGGAACACAGAATTAAAAATGAGCGCTTCCAGGAATCAAAGCATTGTGATTAAAAAAATTTGGATACATACTAGTCCGTTATCACCACCAGACATCCTCCCCCTTTGTGGCCATGACCCTTTGGGGTTTTAGGGTTGTATATAGAAGATGGAGGTTAAGTTGGCTCATGAAAAGGTAGGAAACTATTGGCTTCATGGTGCTTGCCAGGATTATTGGAGCAGGTGATTCATATTTCAGGCCTATTTAGCTTAAAGAAATGTCAACAAAGCTTATGTAGGCCACATCCTTCTACCATATCATTTCTTTTCCAAATCCTTGTAGTTCTTTTCCCTTCCCTTCCTATAAAAATCTACAACCCATAATAATCAGAGCTATTATCAAGAGAGACTTCTGACATTTTGTGATGTACGATGTTACTGAAATCATCAGTCCGTAGATGAGTCCCAGAGATTCTGCTTCACAAGGGTGAGAGTGAGTCCTGGGATCTGTGATTTTTACCAGTTGAGTCTGCTCTGCAGTCTGGTGTGGAAGCCAGTGACTGAAGAGCTACAAATTCAGATGTAAAATGATGCATCCAGGTATCCAACGTTTTGACAGCCGAGCATGTCACTTCACATTCATATGGATTCAGCATCTAGTATCCACACTTTAAAAATTCTAAGTTACATAAATCCTTTATAGCAGATGGAGGAAAAGATGTCTCTATATGCCTATGTCCTAAATACTAAGCAGGGCTTCAAAACAAACTAGGTAAAAAGGAAATACCTGCAAGGACTCTTTCTTAACATAACAAAAACATGCCTGATGGTGGAGAAATGTAACTATTTTCATAAAGCTTTCCAGTGAGGGGAACAGAGGGTGAGAGAAATCTTTTCCATACAAATTTAATTCTAGAGACCCTGTTCTTTAAACGTGGAGTGTAAAAATAGTTCTTTCCCCTAATTCTGTTGATTATTCTTTTTAAGCTTTCCTCAGCTCTTCAGATCCCATGGGAGGTCACTAAGGATGGTGGGGGCAAAGTGTTCCTAGTAGTAGAAGCAAAGATGATAGAGTAAACTGTAAAAATGCTTGAAAAACTGATTGAGACAAACCTGAATACAAAATTGTGTCTGTGCTATGATTACAACTATAAAAATTTTGTCTGCATATGGACAGGGACTGAAAGGGAGCATGAAAAAATGTAAACAGTTTGGTTTGTAGGATGACAGAATTTTGGGTGGATTTTTCTTTCTTTTATTTTGAGTTTTGTTAATGTTTTTTGTAATGTTTTGTAACAAACAATGCTATAAAAGAAGCAGCTGAACCTGCTGACTAATTATTGTTAGAAAGAGCAGCTTAGCATCAACTCTATCAGAGCTAAAATTGTTGCTTTTGGCAGATGCTTTTCAACATTTAAGTCGATAATATCAAATAACCTTAACCAAGAAGTCAACTCCTTCTGGTCCATAGGAGCATTTTTGTTTTCCAGCTAACTTATTCTGACAGTCATACAAAGTATTAGTTCAACTGGAGCCACAATGAGCGTATTTTGTTTTGTTGCTTTTATTTTTTTAAAATAGTTGAAATGGCTGATTGGTCACACCAGTCCTGAGAAAGGTCTCAGACCAACTCATTTTCTGCAATATAGTGAAAAACTCAGGGTCCTCAAAAGAGTGCTTGTCTAAGTGTGTGATCGGATTCAAACTCCATTTCGAGGGAAATACTGGTATCACCTGCAGGAACCCCTGCAGCTTATCTTTGTATAGAAATGGAATGGCAAGCATACAAGTCAGGTTCTTAAAAATTTGACAACAGAATGTCAGCCTCACTTCCTGCACATCTGGTGTTTGAAGCATAAGGATAATCAACAGCATAGACTTGGCACTTCAGGCACTTGTCAGCGAATTCAGTCCGTAAGTGACTTGTAACTATGCACTTGCCAAAGGCTCACCTAAGACATAGAATATTGGAGAGAGATAATTTAATGGATAGGCAGTCTCTCAATTCCTCTTTAATCTCTGTTCTAGTAATTTGTCATAGCATCAGGAAGCAACATATCCGGACTGGATTACCTCTGTTCCTGATAGAAATGCTCACTGAGTTAAAAATTTAGTATTATGTCCTGAGCTTTCATGAGAATCAGTACCAGAATTGTCCATTGGAGCAATATTTTTGCATTTTTTGAAAATACTGCTGAGGATGTTTTGCTTTATGTCACCTAAAATCTATTATTAAAAAATTACATGATAAATTACTTCTGGATTTAGGACACTAGCTTTTTTTTGCTTGTAAGATAGGAAAACCGTGTGCTTTTCTTTGTGCCTTAGCTACTGGGAAACTCCTGCTTAACTCTTCCTAGTACTCTTTCACTGGCAGTTTCTTACATATCAGAGGAACTGACATGCTCAGCAGAGTTGGGCACAAGGAGGAAGGTACCATTTGGGGCCCATTCAGTTGCTGTGCCTGCTGTGGCTAGGTAGGTACCATGCTTCCAACTTTAATAATTGCATTAGAATTTTTTCCTCCAATAATTTGTTGTTCCTAAAGTGCTAGATTTTCATAAAGGAAAAAAATGCATTTCATTTTCTATAAATATCAAAATTAATTACTCATCGTTATAACTATTCATTAAAATTCAAAATTAGATAAGAATGTTCTTCATAGATTTTTTTTTTTAAGCCTTGAAGAGATCCATTTTATTATAGTATCTACAGCTCCACTATTTAAGGAAATCATGACATAAGGTTCATAATTGAATTAAGCCAATACCTGTACCCAAATCTTAGGAAGAAATTAGTGAGAGACAGTAGGTAAAATGACGGTAATTTGTTAGGTGGAGGGAAAAGTGTGAGCAATTGAGTAGAATTGTTTTTGTAGGTCTCACCCTACAAACATATCGGGAACATATTCATCTCCTAGTTGAGAACATATTCTCTCACTCAATCATTCTTTCAGTCATTCAAATGTGAGTCTAATATCTTTTAAGGACAATTTTAGGTGCCAAGGATACATCAATAAACAGAACAGACAGAACTTTCTACCCTGACAGAATTTACATTCTAGTGGGGGCAGACAGTTAATAGCAATTATAAATAAATAAAAAATATATGGTGTAACAGTTAGTGTTCAGTGCTGTGGAGAAAAGTCAAGTAGGTAAGGGGGAGAGAGGGTGCCCTGGTGTGGGGATGGAATTTGCTATTTTAAACAGTGTGATCAGGTGGCATTAGAGCAGAGATCGGAAGAAGAGAGCTGTGTGAGTCTCTTCTCACCTGGAAAGGGTTTCCAGGTGGAGGGAACAATTTGTGCAAAAACCGCAAAGCAGGCGTGCGGTTGGTATGTTTGAGGAAAGCAAGAGACAGGTGTGGCAGGAACAGAGGGAGGCCACTGAGATTTAAAATGGCCAGATCATATAGGTCATTTAAAAGGGCTTTCGAAATGAGATGGGGGGCTGGCCAGTTAGCTCACTTGGATAGTGCATGGTGCTAATAACACCAAGGTCAAGGGTTCCAGTATATGTTTTGGCCAGCTGCCGAAAACAAAACAAAACATGAGACGGGGGACAATTAGAGGGTACGGAGCAGAGGGGTAATATGATCTGATGTGTTTCAGGAGCATCATTCTGGCTGCTTTGAAATAGAGTGTGGTGAGGGAATAGGGTAAGAATGGGAGCAGGAAACCTAGCAAGGAGGCTATTTTAATAATCCAGGCAAGAGATGATGGGCTTTGGGTGGTCGTGGTGAAGATGGGGAGAGGTGGTCAAATTCTAGTTATATTGAAGGTGGAGCCACGAGGATAGCTGATTGTCAGGATAGGAGTTACGAAAGAAAGAAAAGTTTTTGGTGTGAGCAAGTGCTTCAAGGAATGCAAAAGGTGGAGTTGCCATTTGCTGAATGAAGAAGGCTGTGGGGGAAGATCAGGAGTTTGGTTTTGGACAGATTAAGTTATAGATATCTAAGTGGTGATATCCAATAGGTAGTTTGATAATATAAAAATGTTAGCTGAAAATAATGTTACATTTAACATAAATATAACACATAAATATATCATATATTTAAAATATAGTAATGTATTAATAATAATATTATTAAATATTAACAATATTTGTGGTATTACATTTTAATAGGGACACTGACAAATTAGACATATTTTAAAGAGGATGACTGAGATGGCAGGGGCAGGAAACTATACTGGATAAACAGCAATCGAAGGAATTGGAGACGTTTAGTATGAAGAAGAGTAATCCTAGGATAAACGTGTATCTTTTCATGCTGAAAGGGCTATGTTGAAAATGGAGAGCAAGTGAATTTCATCTGTGTTTGTCTGGGACAGATAGAAGTTACAGGAAGCCAGGTTTCAGGTTAATGTAAGATATGTGTGTGTGTGTACTTCATATATACATAAGATATATGAGCATACTTCAAAAAGTTCATGGAAAGGGCTGGCCCGGTGGCGCACTTGGTAGAGTGCGGCGCTTGGGAGTGCAGTGGCGCTCCCG
>NW_007728227.1:280004-289548 GCF_000696425.1 Galeopterus variegatus
TCATGGAAAGATTCATATTATCTTTTAATTCTGTTTTTCCACAAACTTTTTGAAGTACCCTTATCGCTCTCTCTCTCCATACATTTATATATATACATACATACAATGTGTGTATGCGTATATAAAAATATATGTGTATGTGATGTGTTTGGATGTGTTTATATATACACACATACACACATCACCAGGGTATTTCAAAAAATTCATGGAAACATTCATATTGTCTTTTAATTCTATTTTCCCAGGAACATTTTGCACTACCCTCATGTATGCATATGTATACACACATATGTATACACACACATATATATTTTACAAGTAGAATTTTCATGTTCTTCTACAGCAGAACAGATTCTCTTCTAAAGTAGTTGACTCCTTATTGCTGAAAGTATTTAACTAGAGAGTTGCTGAGGATATTGTAGAGAGAATTGGATGGAAGTAGATAGATGGCCTCTAAGATCCATTCCTTTTTATCTTTGTGTATTTTTCCTAGGGACCAAAGCACTCCATGCACCAAACACTGTCATGAATATCCTTTCTTGTATTGTATTTTAAGATTTTTATGGGTCTATGACTTCCTCCTAAATCAGACTGTAAATCCCTTGAGGACTGGGACATGTTTTATCCTCTTTGTATTCCCTGATCTGAAGCACTTGGCACAAGATTTTGTATATAACAAGTACTCAGAAAAATACTTGCTGGTTGAATAATTTTGCTTCCAAGGCATCTATCCTTCTCCAAAGCACAAACACTTCTTGTATGGGAAACTCATACCCAACTTCACACTGTAGTGTGGCCAAATTAACAGAATCAGTTTCATCCTTAAAATTCTGAGGGTCTTGGGGCCGGCCCGGTGGTGCACTGCTACAGTGCGCCGCTTGGGAGCGCGGCGGCGCTCCTGCCGAGGGTTCGGATCCCACATACTCGGTTCCCGCTCACTGGCTGAGTAGATTTTTATGGGTCTATGACTTCCTCCTAAATCAGACTGTAAATCCCTTGAGGACTGGGACATGTTTTATCCTCTTTGTATTCCCTGATCTGAAGCACTTGGCACAAGATTTTGTATATAACAAGTACTCAGAAAAATACTTGCTGGTTGAATAATTTTGCTTCCAAGGCATCTATCCTTCTCCAAAGCACAAACACTTCTTGTATGGGAAACTCATACCCAACTTCACACTGTAGTGTGGCCAAATTAACAGAATCAGTTTCATCCTTAAAATTCTGAGGGTCTTGGGGCCGGCCCGGTGGTGCACTGCTACAGTGTGCCGCTTGGGAGCGCGGCGGCGCTCCTGCCGAGGGTTCGGATCCCACATACTCGGTTCCCACTCACTGGCTGAGCGAGGTGCGGGCGCGACACCAAGGGTTGCGATCCTGTTGCTGGTCCCGGTCCGGTACGGGTGCGACACTGAGGGTTGTGATCCGTTGCCGGACACGAAAAAAGACAAAAAAAAAAAAAAAAAAAAAAAATTCTGAGGGTCTGGAGTGGGGAAAGGTTGTTAAATGAGGAGGAGAAGAAAATTTACTTACATCACACCTTTGCCTATGGCTGATTCTGCTTGTGTATAAAGTTTCCCTGACAATATATCTGTCAAATATTGTCATACTGGAGTATTAAGAATGCATATTAGAGTACTAAATGTCCGAATGATGTATTAGTGGCTTCAAAGAATTAAACAACATCTGAGATAGTTATTTCTGCATTCATACAGTACTTTCAATAGTGAGAGAGTCTCATTGATTCATGTATATTACATCTAAAGACTTCACAGAAAACTAGTAGTAGAGGTTCAATGAATTTCTTGTCAGAGAAATTGTTATTAGAGGATTAATAACCAGTCTCCATCCACCCGCTCACCCAACAAACATTATTGAACCCATACTATGGACTGAACACTGTATGGAGTTTAATGAAGGACTATAGCCTTGAGAAGCTCACAGTCGAGTAGGAGAACTGATCTAACATTGCAATACACTGTGCTAAATTCTTTACTGTTTCAAAATAAAGTTCTGTGAGATCACAAGGGAAAGAGCAGCTGATTTCTTGGGAAAGTTGGGAAGACTTCCTGAGCCAGGTGCCATTTGAACTGTCAAAGCTTTGTAATTCCACCTTATGACCTCCTCCTCCCCAAGAAAGACAGTTTATTTCTTCTGCTGTTTTCCCATAACTCTTGCTACCTGCTTCTAATTACAGCAGTACCCTGTTTATTATAATTATTAATTTACTGTATGCTTTCTCCCCTTGACCAAGACTCTTCAAGGGCAGAAATTGTATCTCATACCTACACCGTATCCAACACAGGTCAATAGATGTTTGTTAACAGACTCAAAATGAATGAATCTTTAAGAATAAGCTGAAATTTTCCAGGCCCAGGAGGAGGGATAAAGGCATTCAAGACAGAGGCATAAGCTTGTGGGTAGTTATGAAGGCATTTAAGGGTATAGTGCGTAAGGGAAATGGTGAGTGGGTTTGAGAGAAGGACATGGAGGGAACATTCAGGGGAGGGATGGGAGATGATTCAGGAATGAAGCAGGACATTTTGATGGGTCCACTGGAAGCAGCCAGGTGAAATGACTCATTTAGATAGTAAAAATGCTTGAAAAGCAACAAAGCAATAGATGCTACAGCTGTCCCTGACCCCAAACTGCATCTTCAGGCCTCAGTTTACCCTTCATTCTGTCTCTGAGTCTCACTCTATCCTGAGCTTCATTCATCCCATTTGTGGTCGTGTTTGCTTTCTCTTGAGGATTCACAAAGCAAGTTTGAATGTTTGTAGATTTAACTGCATTCTATTTATATCTCTCTTATTCCATGGACAAGGTGATATCCTTTGTTTCTAATTAAAATGACCTCATTTAATCTACTTTCTGAATTATTCCATGAGAAATTAAACAATTTTTAAAAAATCACTCATTCTTCCCAGTGACTGGCTTCATCACCATCCACCTAGTTTCTGAGCCAGGAATCTGGACTTTATCCTAACTTCTTTTTCTGCAGGGATTGCTTCCAAACAATCCTAAGTCTTCCTATGCTACTGCCCAAATGAATCTTGACTTTCTCTTGTCTTTATGCGTACCACCTAAGTTTGGGCCACTTTTATTTCTTTCAACATATTCTTATAGCAGTCTACTAACTGGTCTCCCTACCTGTTTTCTCTCTCTCTCTTTTTCTACATGTACATCAATCCAGCAACCACAGCGATATTTCTTTTTTTTATTATTAAATTTTAAAAACTGTGGTGAAATATAAATAACATAAAATTTATCATTTGAGCCATTTTAAAGTGTATAGTTCAATAGCATTAAATATATTCACACTGTTGTGCAACCATCATCATTATCCATCTCCAGAACTTTTTTCATTATACCAAACTGAAACTCTGAACCCATTATACAGTAACTCACCATTTCTCTTTCCCCCAGCTCCTGGAAACCGACATCCTACTTTCTGTCTCTACAGAATTTGACTGCTGTAGGTACCTCATGTAAGTGGAATCATACAGTATTTGTTCTTTTGTGACTGACTTATTTCACTTAGCAGAATGTTCTCAAGGTTTACCCATGTTGGAGCATGTTGCAGAAATTCTTTTCTTTTTAAGACTGAATAATATGCCATGGTATATATGTACCACATTTTGTTTATCCATTCATATATTGATGGAACCACAGGGATATTTCATAAATATTATCACTCTTAGCAAAAATAGTAACGTGTCTCCATTACTCTCGGAATAAAGCTAAAATCTTTACTATGGTTTGCAGGGCCCACACCTAATGCCACAGCTTTCATTCTATTTACTCTCCTCTTACACTGTCCACGTCAGTCAGGCTTCCTGACCTTGCCACAATTTTTGTTGAATGAATGAAAGAGTTATGGAGTGAACAAGTGTGCGGAGTCATGGAGGAGGTGGATGTAGAGGCTGTGGCCCTTGTGAATGGTTAACTGAAGGCCTTAGCATTAGGCTATTTGTGCATACAGGAGAACGACACACAATGCGCTGAGATTTATATTCTCCAGCCCTCAGCTGTTAAGCGTCAGGTGTTTTGGTACGTTAAAACAGTTTTAATCTTTTTCTTTTTTGGTAAATGGTGCTCACACCCTTCCTGCCCCTATTCTCTACCAATTCTCCTGCTCAGTCTCCTCCGCCTACTCTGAACTTGGAAATAAATTCATATGTTTAGGTCACTTACACAAAAATGAGACTTTATTCTGTGAAGTAAGTGTTTAGTTTGTAAAAGGATCAATGGGCTATTTCAGATCAAATAACTATGTTTTCTTTAGCCATTTAAAATGGTCTATTTTCATTTTTTAAGCCATCGCCTTGTGAAAGGACCTAAGAATATCCCCAACTTAGTGTTAGATCCCGTAATTACATTTTCCCATTTTGAAAGCAGTTTTGCACTCCTTACAATAGAGTCAACGCAGCTAAAAATAAACTCCAGGCAGTTCATATTAACTGGGTAATAATAACAGGCAACAAGGAGGCTCGGTGTCCAAATATGATGAAAACAGGAAGTTCATTACACAAGCTGTTCTTTCCTGATAGATCTGAATTCTTGAAGCCTTAACTCAAAAATAATCCCTTCAGGTTATAAATAAAAGCAGAGAATTGTCTCTTCCTTGTGGTTTAATGGGGATGATAACACTGTAGTTAAATAAATCCACACGGTATAGAATGTAACACCAGGACGTCTGTTTTGGAGGAGGAAGGAAGAAGTCTGGAGACCCCTCTCTTCACAGACAGGCTGCTGGATGGTTTGCACCAGGGTTTATTCTTTTTTTTTTTTCACCCTGGACACAAGTTGCCAAGGAGATATTGCTTTATAGGGTACGATGGCAGGGAAGCAGAAAGCCTTCAGGTGTGGAAAGGATTTTTATTTTTTCTTGGGAGAAAATGGATGAACGGAACAACCAAAACTCCAAGAGTCTGCCAAATATTGTAAATTTTAATCCTGGATTTTCAGGGTCATGGGAATGAGGCCCAAAGGAGGAGGTTAGCCCCCCCTTTTTTTTTTTTTTGTCTTTTTGTCTTTTTTTCGTGACCGGCAACGGATCGCAACCCTCGGTGTTGCCCCCGCTCCTCGCTCAGCCAGTAAGCGGCCGGTCTGTATGTGGGATCTGAACCCTCGGCGGGAGCACCGCCATGCTTCCCAAGGGGCGCACTGTAGCAGTGCACCACCGGGCCGGCCCTAGCCTCTTTCTTTACAGGACTTTTTTCTCTAGTGAGAGTCACTGATGGTAGAGATGCAAATGTTGTTGATTAAAACAAGGTGAGCATGGAGGAAAATTTTAATTTAGGTGGTGTGAGTGAACCCCATATCTCCCTTCCTGAAACTAAATCCCAGCCCTCCAAGGGGTCAATGTGCTCATGACCCTGCCACCCACCTCCTCCTTGGAAACCTCTCACTAGTCATTACCACGGCGTCCAGCAGGGTCACCCTGGCATCACATCTTTCCTTAATTTCTTGTAGCACAGTGGAGACCAGGCTGGAAGTTTAATCAAGGCTCCTCTACAGGATCGTGGTAGGGTCGAGAATGGGGATAAGGATGAGGTGTCAACTGCAGAGAGCAATGAGCACAAACTTATCTGGCTTGGTAGATAGCTTTCTCTCCCTAGGCTGAGTCAGTCACATCTGCAGGATTTGCTTTAAAGAAAAGAGCATGATTAAGGATTGCTTGCCTTTTGAATGTTCACAAACCCTGCCACCTATTCTTCTTCCACTTGCATGTCAGGTGCACTCCCCCTTCCAGGAGATCTTTGTTTCTTTCACTACACAAATCTAGAAATATGTTCCAGGAAGGGAGTTCTTGCCACTTTCGAAGTGCTGACAAATAGGGCCAGTCACAATGGTCATCGGGAGGGTGATATTGCCAAGGTCTCACATGAAAGAACAGCCTCAAATTTAGACTTTTGATGTTATTTCCAAATGGGGTTAAACACATAGCTACAGACATACTCTGATCTAATTGAAAAAAAGATGTTCACATGTGACTTTAAACTTGTATTCTATGACCAAATCACATTAGCTGTTGGGTCCTATAAATTTTATATTTTATAGACCTGTGAATAGTACAATTATATTGTACTACATATTTTCTAAAATACTGCCATTCTCTGAAATTGGAAGTGATCTGGCCTCTGAAAGACCCTGATCATAGACCTCCACATCTGATGCTGCCCACAAGGCATGGCAGAAACTTCTGTAGAGAGGAGGAGGAAGAGTGATTGTTCTGGAGGGATTTACAGAAATACTCCCTCATGGTGTATGAATGCCATGGTTCTTAAACTTATACATGCAACAAAATCTTCCAGGAGAAGCTTGTTAGAAATGACACAAGATGCACTGAGAATTTCTGGTCCAGACCCAAGATCTTGGCTCAGGGGGTCTGGGACTGCTCTTTGAAAAACGCTGCAACAGATTATAGAAGGAACTGCTGGGGGAAGGTCAAAGAGTGAAAGACATCCTCTTTGGGAAATAAATAATGATTCTCTCTGGGATCAGTGAGTAGTCCGTCATGGAGACAAGTTTCCCCCACTAGGATTAATAAAGAAATAGAGCAAAGGACCTGGTAGCTGAGAGAGCAGAGGGTGGGCAGGGACAGCTGTCAGGCCTGGCTGCAGAGAGCACAGAGCACACTGGGGAGGTGTTCGAATGAGCAGACTATGGATGTTAGAAGCTATGCCAGCCGGACATAGGAGAGGGGCAGCTTCTGGAGAACCTCACTGCAGGGGAGTGGGGTGACCTCAGGGTAGAGCAAACATGTCCCAGAAGGGTCAGAAAGCTGAGCACAAAGCTGAGGAATGAGTACAAACTCTGTGGAACCTGGTATAGGAAGAAGCCTGGCACTAACTACTCCCTCCAATAACCGCGAACACACTAGAATATTCTTTGTAGTCTGTTTAGCTAATATATGCACAGTGCAGTCTGACTTCTGATGATGTTTTGGATTAATCACTTTGCAAAAAACAAGGGAATACTAAGAGTACTTAGAATAAGGGAGGGAGATGTTCTAAGCTTTGGAGTAAGTAGTGTTTTACTAGGTTTTTGAGTTATTGTTTGAGCTAAATAAAAGTGTGACATTCCTTCCCAGATCAACCTGTGCCTCTCATACGCTCAGTACTTCTGCCATAAGACTCAATTTTATAAATTTAAAAATTATAGGTTGAACACATTAGTTTCATTTCCATGGTTCACTTACAACTCAGTGCTACAAATCCAAAATTCTTCTGTTACTTTTTGTGCATTCCAAGAACCTGCCACAAACCTTCCTTCCTATGAGTAATAAAAGAAATATATCCACTTTTTATATGATTAAACAATTGTTGGGCTTTCTTGAGTTTTAAATATCAATGATCCCAGTTACATAAGTTTTTCTTAATTTTAAATTTCATTTCTTTAGTTTTCACTAATGATAGCAACTGTGCTCCATATTTTAGAGTTATCTGCCCATGAACTTGATTATGAACCATTTGGAATAACAGTACAATTCTTAAGCTTTCTGGATTGCAAAGTTCTATTGTTTCTTGACTTCCTCACATTACCTATTTTTTTTAATGGAGAAACATTCATAGATTACAGCAAAAAGTCATAAGAACTTAATTTCTGTTTTGCTTCTGTTGTCTCTGTCCCAGGTAATGGTTCCCAAGCTATGAAGAAGATAACAAATATTGTTAATAGGGCTTGTTATTGGATGTGTGTGTGTGTGTGTGTTTGTGAGGTCTGTGTGTGGGAAGTCACAAGATAGTCTACTTAAAAAATTCAACAAATGTATTTAGTGTCTAATAAATGCCAATACTGTTCTAGCTGGTGGGTAGACAAAAGTGTGCAAAACAATTGCTCCCATTCTCAGGGAATTTACATTCTCATGGTAGGAGGACACAGATAATAGACAGGAAGTGATAGGAGGTGGGCGGTGTGTGCTGTTTTATACTAGAGTAGTTAGAGCAGCTCTCTATAATGAATGACATTTGAACAGAGGCTTGAAAGAAGTGAGCAAGCCTAGTGGATATCTGGGGGAAGAGATTTCCTGATGCAGGAAACTTAGGTGCCAAGGCTTTGGGACGGGAGGTTCCATAGCATTTTTGAGGACTATCAGGGAGACCAGTGAGAGTGGAGTGAAGTGGATGAGGGGAGAGTGAAAAGAGATAAAGTCAGAAAGTTAGCTGGGGAAGACCATGTAGGTTCTTTTAGGCCATGGTGAAGACTTTGGATTTTTTTCTTTTTCTTAGTGAGATGAAAAGCCCATGGAGGGTTTTGAGCAAAGGCATGATGTGAACAATTTGACAGGATCACTGTGGCTGCTGTGAGAGGATGTGTTAGGCTGAGTTCCCTGGAGGTGGAACTTGAGATGGGGTGGGCATGATTTATGGGCTATGGGGTACTGGCAGTGGCAAGGGAAGCAGGGAAGAGAATGGGATGGAGAATGGCAAGAAAGTGGTTTCAGGCGATGTGTAGCTTCAACCTGATCCCAAGGGGAGCTCTGGAGCACAAATTATGCTGCAGAGTTTTTCCCACATTGAAACAGGCAGGGACATTTTTAGTCTCATCCTGGCTATTGGCTAAAGACTCTGGGGAAAGGGATGGACAGTGTAAATCCCAGGGACCTCCAGGTGCAGGGGCTTCCATTGTCCAAGGGCAGTTCTCACTGCTGGCACTCACAGCAGCTGGGGGAAGGGCTCACCAACCAGACTGGTAAAAGGGATTCCAGGGGACCTGACAGAGGGTACCATTAGCATCTCCACATGGAATAAAGGTGGAAGTAGAGACACCTGTTAGGAGGCTCCTGCAATAGTTCAGAAGAGAGAGGAAGGTGGGTAGGACTAGAATGTAGCAGTGGAGGTGAGAAGTGGTTGGATTCTGGATATATGAGAGTATTTCAAAGTTTGTAGAAAAATAGAATCAAAAGATAATAAAAATTTTCCCATGAACTTTCTGAAGTACCTTCATATTTTGAAGGGAGAGCCACAGGATTTGCTAATGGATTGCCTGCAGAATGTGAGATAAGAGGAATCAGGCATGACTCCATTGGCCTAGTCATTTATTGAGACTGGGAAGACTGTGGGAGGAGCAGATTTTGGAATAGGATGACAATTAGAACCTCCATTGGAGACATACTAAATTGGAAATGCCTCTTAGATGTGTAAATGAAGATGTCAAGTAGGCAATTGGACCTAAGAGTGTGAAGTTGTGAAAATATGTTTCAGTTCCTAGGCTCAGATGACCAAATGCCCACGACACTAGACAATTGTGCATGTATGTTTTAGGTAGCACTGTTGGTAACTTTTATTGGGATTCTAAGAATGGTTGTAAAGTAAGAAAGCCATAATTGAGTTCCAATAAACTTCAAAAAGGGTAAAAGGTGAATACTGGACACAATAGGTCAATAAACATAATATAACTTCAGGCACTATTTCTAAAATAGATGATTAAACAGATGATTTTTGAGTAACTTACTACAAGTTGTAATAATTTGCAGGTAACATGTACTCACGAAGAAAGTTTTTTGAGTAATTTACAAGTTGTAATAATTTGTGGGTAACAT
>NW_007728227.1:290346-291350 GCF_000696425.1 Galeopterus variegatus
AGAAAACCAAACTCACAATCTGAAGTTTAACAGGGAGAGATGTAAAATAAAGCAAAATGCCCCATTTCACAGGTTGTGAAGATCTCCCTTCACAACAAATAACAGAATCAAACAATTTTTAAAAACTAAATTTATTTTTCACTAAGTTGGTTGTAGCATTAAATCAAGATTGCAGGCTTTGAAGCCATCTGCCTAGGTCAGAATCCTGGCTCTGTTGCTTATTGGCTGTCTGATCTTGGGTATGTTTCTTAAAATCAGTTTCATTTTTTTACCTGTGAGATGAGGATGATAATATTAGTTCCAACTAATATTGTTGGAATTGTAAGAATTAAATGAGTCAAGACACGTGAAGTATTTAAAGCAATGCCTGGCACAGAATAAGTACTCAATAGGTAACTTATAACAGCAGTGAGATCTCGTTACTAAAAAATATAAAGCAATCTTTGGGTATGTGGTAGAAGTGAGGGGTCAAGCTGTATTCCTAACTGCTTGGATTTTGTGTCCAATTCTGGTTTCCCTAATTTAACTTAATTTAATTTAATTTAAGTGTCTAAACACTGTGGAAGATTGAGTGCTGAAAGAGGTAAAGGGTATAGATTCATGTCAAGCCAAAAAAGTCACAAGGACTGGGATAGAGAATGTGACTACTTCTTTTAGAGAAAGATTCAGAAGCTGAAATAAAGCTTTCTTGAAAAACTTGAAGGGGTGTCATGTGGAAGAGGAATTAGACAGAGTCCCTGTTTGCTCTTTGCTCTGGAGGCAGAACCAAGAGCAAAGGGTGGGAATAAAAGTGTGTGGAAGTGTTTTAAGTTTCTGTTATGGGAGGAGGATGACAGAACCCTCTTCTGGCTCTGCCTCTAAGTTGCTGTATGCTGTCAAGTCTCTCAGCTCTTCAGGCCTCGGTTTCATAATGTGAAATCAGGGTTTGGAACAGATATGCTCTAAAGTGAAAAGTTCAGTTGGTCTATCAGTGGGCTGTCTTTCTAGATGGTGGATTTTCTGTC
>NW_007728227.1:293073-294834 GCF_000696425.1 Galeopterus variegatus
AGTCTGAATTTGAAGACCTGAGATTGAGGAGCAGTGAAGACAGGAGAAGATAAATGTCCCAGCTCAAGCAGTTAGACGGAGAGTGAATTCAGCCTTCCCAGCCTTTTTATTCTATTCGGGCTCACAGTGGATTGGTTGATGCCCATCTTCATTGGGTAGGGCCACCTGCTTTATTCTGTTCACTAATTCAAATGCTAATGTCTTCTGGAAACACCCTGAAAGACACACACAGAAATAATGTTTAACCAGCTATCTGGGCATCCCATGGCCCAGTCAAGTTGACACATAAAATTAACCATCACAGTACTTCATTGTTTGCAAAGTGCCCCAGGAAAAGCATTCTCCTCTCAATAGCCTGTAGATTAGACCCAATAAGTACCTTCACAACAACCTGTGATGTATTGTTATTCCTACTTTTCAAACAGGAAACTATGGCTCTGAAAAGCAAAGCAACTCACCCAAGATCACCCACTTGTACTGTCAGAAGTGCCCTTGCTGTTAAAGTAGATCTGGGCATGTCTTCTGACTCCAATTCCAGTGCTCTTTCCAGTACACCACACTAACATGCACAAGAGGAGTTAAAAACCAATATACAAACTATAGTACATATATATCAAGAGAATTGCACAGATAAAATATATTATAGGAAGTCAGGAATACAGATCACTGTGGCTGGCTACAGGAGGGAGACAGGGCTTTGGAGATGGGTTAGAAGTTGATGGGTGGAGACCAAGGGTAGGCATTCTGACAAAGCAAGTGTTTTATCAAAGGTGGGAGTTAAGAGAACAAAAATTTNGATTCTAGGGATTTAGGGGTATATTTTAGATGGTTTTTTCTTCTCCCATCCCCACCCCCTAGTCCTTGATAAAGATATAAACTCTTGAACGATTATGTAAGAACTGACATTCTCTGTTGATTAGACTAAGGTGTGATTTCCATCCCATTCATGTTCTCTGGGGCATAAAACTCATGGAGAATTGAATGGCCTCAGGAGAGAACTCATGGTACTAATTCCCATGGTGCCTAACATGTCACAGCAGAATTTCCAGTGCTAGTGTGTTATTATTGCTGCTATTCTTTCCTGAAAGTGGAAAAAGTGAGAAAAATCCAGAAGCCACTGGCTTTGTATTATATGGCCCTTTGGTTCATCACTGTGTGTTGGGTGTTTGGTGCCTGTGCGAGGCTGGGATATGTAGGCTGGGAAGGTGGGTGCAGCAAGAGAGGGAGGGGCTGAGCACAGCAGTGGCAGACTGCAGGCAGCCGTGAGTAGCAGTGCAGTGCGACATGGTCATCTGTTGCCTGCTGCTGCCAGGCTGACTTCGTTTTCTATACAGCAAATATTTACTGACCACTTATCATGTGGAGGACACTCTGCTAGGCACTCTGAGGGATGCCCAGGAGTATGACCCATTGCCCCTTTCTGGCAAGGAATTTCTAGTCTGGTCGAAAGACAATCATGAGCTAGCAGCAAACACTTTGTGTAGTATTTGAATTGGTCAGAGTTCTCCAGAGAAACAGAACAAGTACGTAATAATTGGCTATATGTATATTACATATATGAGATTAATTATTGGCTCATGTGATTATGAAGGCTGAGAAGTCTCACTATCTGCTGTTGCAAACTAGATATCCAGGAAAACCAGTGATATAGTTGAAAGGCCTGAGAGTCTGAGAGCTAGAGAGCTCATAGTACAGATTCCAGTCTGAATTTGAAGACCTGAGATTGAGGAGCAGTGAAGACAGGAGAAGATAAATGTCCCA
>NW_007728227.1:295877-315098 GCF_000696425.1 Galeopterus variegatus
GGTAGGCATTCTGACAAAGCAAGTGTTTTATCAAAGGTGGGAGTTAAGAGAACAAAAATTTTAAAAGATATTCACGGGTTGCCAAGTTTGGATGCATTGTTTGTGCTTTGCATAACTCCAAGAGTGTCATTCACATAGACTGTGATATAAATGACACCCAGGAGTTGATCAGTGCACAATCTGCACAGCGATCTGGTAGCAGTTCTGAAGGTATATATCAATGGGATTGAGTAGTGAGGTTTAGTAGAGAAGTAAGATAGAAACCTGGAAAGATGGGCAAGGGACTAACCATGGAAAGATGGGAAGGTTATTATAAAGATTTTCAATTTCAATCTCTGCACGTTGAATGATTCTTAACAAGAAAAAAAGTCACAATAAAAGCAATGTTTTGAGATGATGGATCTGCAGATGTGCAGGTTAAATTTGAAAGGGGAGAATTTGGGGACAAGAGACCAGACAGTATTTTGGTTACCTAAATGTGATGTTATTTTTATCACCTAAATGTGAGATAAATAGGGTCTGAGTAGTGGTGGTGGCAGTAGGAAGACAGAAAAGGGCAAATATGGAAGACCTTTCATTAATTCTACAAATGTTCTTTGATGTTTAAGTAGGTGTGCAAGGCAATGTGCTAAATGCCAGTGATTTAATAGTGAGCCCAATAGGCATGATTCTTGCCATTCTAGAGTTTATAGACTATTTAGGGAGGCAGACATTCATCAAATAAGTACATATGATAACGCTGTGAAGGAAACGTACAGAAAGACATGAACTGGATCTGGTTTGGGCAGATAGCGATCAGGATTGGTTTCTCTGAAAAAAAATGAAAGTTTGAATTGGGATTGGGAAGGTAAAGAGGAGTAATCTGTGCAGAGGGAGGGAAAGAAAGGGAGAAAAGCATTCCAGACAACGGAAACAGCCACAGGTGGCAGAGAGCATGCATTCAAAAAAGCGAAAAATGACCAGTAGGGTTAGCATGTCACAAAAAAGGTAGAGAGTGCCTGACATGAAGCGGGGGGGGGGGGGGGAAGAAAAATACAGGGGCCAATAATACTGGGTTCTTTGTTTTTATTTCAGGAATGACAAGAAGGCATTGGGATATTTTAATTAGGAGATAACATGTTCAATTTTGCATTTGGAAGTTGAGACTCACGCTGCTATGTGGAGTATAGAGAGGAGATGGACACTCAGGGAAACTGCTAAAAGCCTGTGGCAGTAGTTCAAGAGAGAAATCTTGGTAAACTGGACAATGAAGATGGCCGTGGGGAGAGAACATTATAAAAGAGGACTTACCAGGACTGGGTGGCTGATATGATATGAANAGGATTGGGATTAAAAAAAAAAGATAAAAGGATTGCAGTTGTAAGATTGGGAACTGTCAACCAAGTTGTGGTGGCTAAAGTAATGTGAATGGAGGAATATACAAGTGGGGGGACGGTGAGGAAAAATAATAGAGGACTCAGGAGGTGAATTGTGTAGAACACTACTACTGGGTAAGGTGAGCTGACACAGTCGGGAGAACCTGCAAAGAAGTGGCCACAGAGGTAGAAGGTTGTTATTACAAGAAAGTCAGAAGTTTAGCCACTAAGCACAGTTTTTATAAGAATGATAACCTCATGTATGCTTCTCTGAATTATAACAACAGATATCTACCATGAAGGGAATTAATCTTTGGACTGTTGCTGTCACCATAATGCGGCTGCTTTAAGAGTTTGATACTTGCTTAGGGTGGACACAAACTGAGCTTAAGACCAGTCCTAGCCAGAAGGCCTGAGACTCTCCACCCCTGCATTTACTGGTCACAAGCAGAGAAAGTACATTTAGGTTGTAACTTTTGCTAGTGAATATCATAGTCCAGAATCAGATTCTGATAGACCCATCCATTTGTGAATAAAGACGAAGGACTTAAAATCATCAAGATACTTTATTTTTCTAAAAAATTAGTAAGTAATTTGCTTCTATATTTGAGAAGTCACAGTGTGTTCCTTTGACCAAAGTACACCAAACTTCCATTCCTATTCCTAATGTCTCTAAAATCCAGTAACACTTGTCTCAGCATTGAGTGAGCACATTAAAAATGAAGTAATTGACTTCCTCTGCTGAAACTTTTTCATTCATTTACAGGTATGTCCAAAGACTTCAGTTCTGAAGGATGGTAGCATGCTCAATTTATGCCAGCTGTTGTCCAGAATTGTGGGCCAAATGAGTTATTTTGGGATGTGAAACCACTCGAGGCTGGCACGAAGGACTTAATGCACTTGCACGACAAAGCATTTAGGTGAAAGTCAGTTCTGCTACTCTCTTTGGAAAGTCTTTTGTGAAAGCAAAGCTCAGGTGATTTCATCTAGCCAAGATTAAATTCAAAGGTGACTGCTCTAAAGACAAAATGGAAAAATTGAAGTCAATGAATTGGGTAATTTGTTCAGTTTATGGTTACTTGAAGACATAGGGCAATATATGTTCACTGCTCCTCTGCTTCTGTGTACAGAGGGGATGGGTGTGGAGAATCAGCCTCTGATAAACACCTTATGGGGTTTTTCATCTGATGAGTTAGCTCTGGACCACTGTCCCATAGTAGGGTGGTAAAGCTTCTCTTCTTGTATTGTCTCTGTGATTTATCCCACTCTGTTTTTTACAGTTTCTTCTGAAATTCTGCTTCCCCCGAAACCCCCAGGAGTTGAGGCAAACGTTTCAGATGAGTAGTGTGACCACTCTTCCCATCTAAGTATAGGAGGCTCATTGAAGTATAGGGAGAATCAAGTTCTTTGTATGTCAAAAGTCAGTGCAGAGCCAGGACTTTAGGAAAAGTTTACATTTTCATAAATTACATCTGGGGAGGTACTGCCTGAAGTTTATGCCTTTGGCAACAGCATTTATTAATCTTTAGAAAAAATTGAGGTGTAATTTATATACAGTGAAATGCTCATATCTTTAAGTTCAACCAGTTTTGATGAATACATACCAAGACATAGAATATNCCATCTAAGTATAGGAGGCTCATTGAAGTATAGGGAGAATCAAGTTCTTTGTATGTCAAAAGTCAGTGCAGAGCCAGGACTTTAGGAAAAGTTTACATTTTCATAAATTACATCTGGGGAGGTACTGCCTGAGGTTTATGCCTTTGGCAACAGCATTTATTAATCTTTAGAAAAAATTGAGGTGTAATTTATATACAGTGAAATGCTCATATCTTTAAGTTCAACCAGTTTTGATGAATACATACCAAGACATAGAATATTTTTTATCAGTCCAGAATGTTCCCTCATGCTCCTTCCTAGTCAATCCCCACACTCACCTCCCAATCAACTATGGATCTGCTTTCTACCACCACAAATTAGTTTTGTCTATTCTAGAATTTCTTATAAATGGAATAATATGGTATGTGCTCTTTTGTGTTTTGTTTCTTTCACTGAGCATAATATTTTTGATAATCATTCATGTTGTGTGTATCAGCAATTCATTCCTTTTTATTGCTGAGAAGTGTTCTATCCTTTGAGTATACCCCAGTTTAAAAAAAAAATCCATTCCCCTGTTGATGTACATCTGAATTTTTTTTCCAGTTTGGCTATTATGAGTAAAGCTACTATGAACATTCTTATAAGAGGGATCTTCAAAAAGTTTATGGAAAATTTTGTATTGTCTTCTAATTCCATTTTTCCACAAACTTTTTGAAGTACCCATGTACAAGCCTTTATGTAAGTGTATGTTTTCATTTCTCTTGGGAAAATATCCAGGAATAAACATGCTGGGTCATAGGGCAGATGTATCCTTAATTTGTAAGAAACTACTAAACAGTTTTTTTTTTTTTTTTTAAAAGATGACCGGTAAGGGGATCTTAACCCTTGACCTGGTGTTGTCAGCACCAGGCTCTCCCAGTGAGCAAACCGGCCATCCCTATATAGGGATCCGAACCCATGGCCTTGGTGTTTTCAGCACCGCACTCTACCGAGTGAGCCACGGGCCGGCCCCCTAAACAGTTTTTTGAAGTGGTTATACCATTTTACACTCCCACCAGCAATAAATGAACATGTGTATTGCTCCACGTCCTCTCCAACATTTGGTGTTGTTAACCTTTTTTTTTTATTGCAGTCATTTGTGTCTGTATGAATGTGTGTGTGTGTGTGTGTGTGTGTGTGTTGTGTTTTACTTTGCATTAACCTGATGACTGGTGATGTTGAGTACTTTTACATGTGCTTATTGGCTGTTTGTATACCTTCTTTCGTAAGCTGTCTGTTCAAGTTTTCACCCTGTTTTAAAAATCAGGGTTTTTTTTTATTATTTAAAAATCAGAATTTCTTTGTATTTTATGGACACAATGTATGGCATATATATACATGTGTGTATACGCACATACATACATATAAAAATATTTTTTCCTAGTGTGTGGCTTACTATTTATTTTCATGATGGTGGCTTTTGATGTGCAAACATTTTACAGTTTGAGGTAACATAGTTTATCAATGTTTTTCTTTTCTGGTTAATGCTTTCTATGTCCTTCTTGAAAATTTTTTGCCCACTGCAAGGTTGTAAGCATTTTCTTCTATGTTCTTTTCCTTGCAACTTTATCATTTTACCTTTACATTTTAGTTTATGACCCATCTCAAATTGATTTTTTGTGTATGGTGCCAGGTGGGGGTCAAGGTTCTCTATCTCTCCTATCTCCTTTTTTTTATGTATATGATATTCAGTTATTTCAACCCAGTTGTTGAAGAGATTTTCATTTTCCCATAAATTGCTTTGATGGCCTTGTCAAAAGTCACTTGATTGTACGTGTATGGGTCTATTTCTGCACTCTATTCTGTTTCTAGTCCTGTTTTCTAAGTGTTAGTAGTGATTTTGAAATAGGAATGGATTGAGATTCTTAGATATATAGAGATTTATGAATTAGTGTAGTACCATAGTAAAGATTTTTTACCATCCGAAGACGTTTTCTTGTGTTTAGTGAACACAAGATCATTTGTTTGATTCTCATGGGAGTACTCTAGGGGAAGAGCCAGAGTGTTTAGTGTGTTTTGCTTTTACTTGCTGCTTTAAGCAACATCTTCCAAAAATGAGATGAAGTCAGGCAACAATTAGCTGGTTTGAGAGAGAATAGAGAATCTAGAAATGTAGGGGCTGGCGGAGTTGGAAAAACCAACTATTCCTGAACCCCAGTATGCTGCCACCTTTTAACTCAAGCCTAGTATTTCTTTTTTTGTCTTTTTTTGAGATCGGCCGCACGGCGCTCAGCCAGTGAGTGCACCGACCATCCCTATATAGGATCCGAACCTGCGGCGGGAGCGCTGCTGCGCTCCCAGCGCCGCATTCTCCCGAGTGTGCCATGGGCTCGGCCCAAGCCTAGTATTTCTTTTTTCTTTTCTTTTTTCTTTTTTTTTGTGTGTCTTTTTCCATGTCTGGCAACGGATCGCAACCCTCAGTGTCGCCCCCGTACCGGACCGGGACCGGCAACGGGATCGCAACCCTCGGTGCCGCCCCCGCGCCTCGCTCAGCCAGTGAGCGGGAACCAGTCTGTATGTGGGATCCGAACCCTCGGCGGGAGTGCCACCGCGCTTCCCAAGCGGCGCACTATAGCAGTGCGCCACCGGGCCGGCCCCCAAGCCTAGTATTTCTAAGGATTGTGGTGTAGCTGCCATAAATTGAAAGAGGTGAGACTAGCACACATTTGACCTTTTGTCATTTGTTTAAAATTTCAGCTGAATTTTTCTTACCCACTTATATGGCACCACTTATATGTCTCTTCTTCAGGTGTTCTGACTCAGGTGAACCAGAGCTCATGTCTTGGCTCTCCTTAGAAGGTCTTGTCTTTCCTTAGAATTCAGGCTACTTGGTTGTCCTGTAACTGCAGGTCTCTGATGGTTCAAGAAAAGCTAAGATTTGTAGTTTATCAAGCTTTTCATTGTTGTGATGGTTTGTCAGAACTTTTTTCCAGCTATTTACAGCCTATGTAGAACTAGAATTCCCAAGAAGGTGATTTATAAAGGTATTCTTCACTTTATAAAATAACTTCCTGTAATACTCCTTTGATTTGCAATCCCAATTACCATTCCCTTCAATCTGTTTCTTTATTGGATCTTACTTCCCTGCCTCTAAACTTTTAGACCACAGCTCCCGAAGGGTAGGATTTGGCATATATTTCTATTCTCAGTAACTTGCACTGACCTGGCAAAACTAAAAGAATTTATTTGTTGATTAATTGATGAATGGAATGCCTTTACCAATCTTCTTTACCAATGCCTTTACCTGACAAATGACTATCTATCTTTCAAAACCAAAAACAAATGTCTATTCCTATGAGAAACCTCTATGAGTTCCCTTAGGAAGGGTTAGTTGTTCTTTCTCTGTGTCTTCGTAATACTTTGTACTTTCCTCCACTAGGCATAGTGTATGCTGCTGATTTTTTACATCTTTTAGTTTGGATTGTGAATTTTTTGGGACCATAAGCCAGTTCTTATTCTGTGTCTTCAGGTGTGTGGTACATAAAATTATGACTCAGTTTGTTAAATCAATACATTAGAGCAAATTTTCTTTTTTTTTTTTTCCTTTTTGTCTTTTTTTTTTTCGTGTCCGGCAACGGACCGCAACCCTCAGTGTCGCACCCGTACCAGACCGGGACTGGCAACGGGATCGCAACCCTCGGTGCTGCACCCACCCCTCACTCAGCCAGTGAGCGGGAACCGGTCTGTATGTGGGATCCGAACCCTTGGTGGGAGCGCCACTGCACTCCCAAGCGGCGCACTGTAGCAGTGCGCCACCGGGCCGGCCCAGAGCAAATTTTCTAAAGGAACTGCTAAATGTCTTTGTTGAATGATTACATACAGTGGGTTTTGCATGCAACTTTTATGTAGATGAAGAAATGTACTTCTAATGGTATGTGTATATGTATATGAGTGTGTTTTACCTCCTAATGATGTAAATTGCAAAATTTGCTCATGGCAAAGATGTGGCATCTCTGCCACCGTTTTCTTCTTGTATGCTATGGCAGACAAACCATCTCTGTACTTTTCCCTATTGATTCCAGGCATGAATTCAGAATCCTACCTTCCAGTTACAACCCCACCAATGGATCAAATTTAGTGTGTGGAATAAAGATTATTTTCCCTTCCCTAATTTGAGGGGCTCCTGAGGCAATAAGCTGAGAGGTCGGTCACCCTTGATGCCCTTACTGGGAAGATTCTAATCGCTGCAGACACTTCCCAGATTCCTGTCTCTCAGAACTTAATCACATTTGCATTTTGGGTATAATCAGATGGTGGAAACATGAACTCCAAACTGTCAATCAACTTGGGCTTCTTTTCCAACCTTTCATAAATAAATTTCTTTAAAAATCTTTGAACATTCTTTTAAATATCAAAATTATACAACTAGTTTTTAAATAATTACTATTTTTTTTTTACCTTTTTGTTACATTACAGCTGGTAACCTAAAGCTTAGGAGGTGTGCATATGAATATGTGTGTGTTTGTGTACATGCATACATATGTGTAAACTGAGGTGTTCATGAAATCTGAGGGTGAAAAGAGGAAAGGTATTTACTGACAATATATTTTTTTATATTGTCCAGTTTTTACCTTTACATATCAGTAGAAACAATTTTAAAGCATATAGATTTCTGGCATGTAATTTATCTTCGAAACAGAAATTAAACCTAACCAGTTATAAATTTGAGTTTCTTTCTGAATTAACCATGTTGGCATTACCCCAGCTACCTCCTTATGTTCATATGGTTGCTTCCAGACTCTATGTAGAATTTTATGCCTCTGTAGTATCAAATTTGTTAAATGGCATATTTTTATATCAGTAATTTTTATAGCATATTGTTATTCCAGACTTTTACATGCCTCTAATTTATTCTTAACTTCAATATAGCAGTATTGATTTTTTTTTTTCTAAGTTTTATGGTATGAACACTTCGGTTGTGATTTAAAGTCACTTCAACACCATCAATAATTTGTACTTCCTTTTCTATTCTTTTGCAAACTTAAATGTTTGGGCAGGTCCAACCATAAGTTTAATGCTCCTCAAGTTTGCTTTTTACATATCTTTCAGGAACATTTAGGTTATTTCTTAATATGATTGAGATTATGTGTTTCTGATCACTTTGAATTATCCATGATACTTAAATGCAGAACAGTAAGAACAGTTTTGGTTACAAATCACATAAAACCTTGTCCAATTTCTTTAAGTCATGTTCTCTCTTCTTAGTTCCCTAGTAACAATGAGTAAGTTGGTCATAATCTTTTTCTTCTGTAGACCTAATATCAATGTCTTTTACAAAACGAGGTCATTGGGCTACAGAGCTGGCCTTAGGAAGGATTTTGCGGCAGTGTCCTTTCTCAGCTCTAAGGTACCATGTTTCTGTAACTGTCAGGATTACGAATGAAGGAGGCTGATGAAGCATGTTTTGGTTGTTATATAAAGCAAGATTCACAAGTGCAGCAATCAAGAGAATAATTTTTTCCTTGGATACTTTGTTTGCAGTTGAGATAAGCTGCCATCAGGTGAATGGTGGTACCTTGGTTATTTGGCCCATGGTCCAGATAGCTTTAATGGAAGATCTGTTCAGAGCATCAATTTTGTTTTAATTATATCATTTTATTATTGGCACAGAATTATGACCACTTAATGGAAATAAAAATAAAGAAGAAAAATTAAACTTAAAACCAAGTGTCTTTTTATTTTCCTTTGTTTTGTGTTCATTTACAACTATAGCTTGTGTGTAGTTGTAATCATAGTTTTTGATATATAATTTTCTATTCTAATTCTTAAATAACATATCAAAAGCATGTTTCCATATTACTACATCATAGTATTTGTAATGATCATTTTAACAATATATCATGCTTTTTCACATCTCAGTAGGTATTCCTTTAAAAACATGCAAAAATTTATTAATTATATATAAGCTATAAAGAATCACGATAAAATGAACACCCGTATGGCTATCATCCAGTTTAAGATAAAGAACATAACCATTATTTCTGAAGGTCCCTGTGTGCTTTTTCCCATCTCATCCTCTTTCTGAAGCTATGTGACCACCATCTTAAGTCCTGTATTTATTGTATCCTCGATTTTCTTTATAATTTTACTATATTTGGTTGGATCCTTAAATAACATATAGTTTAATGGATATTTTTATCTATATTTAAATAGATATAAATGCGTCCTACTGATGCATTAGATAAATGCGTCCTTCTGATGTATTTACCTATGATTTGTTTTTTTTTCACCCAATATTAAGCACCTATGTACTTTTCCCATGTCATTGTGTGTTATGTTGTATTCATTTTCATGGCTATCAAGTATTCTGTTTTATGAGTATACTACAACTTATTGTCCATGATGAACATTTGGGCTTATTTTAGTTTTTTTCCCATTATACATGGTATATTGTAATGATGAACATGCTAATAATATTGATTTGATCATCACATGCTGTATACAAACATGGGTAGTCAATTCTTTACCCCATAAATATGTATAATTAATTATGTTTCAAGTGTAAAATTTTTTTAAAAAGGATATTCTAATGCACAATTCCTTTTACAAGTCTTCAAGAATTTCTTTAGGGTGTATATCTAGCAGTGATTCTGCTGGGTCATATGGTGTGTACCTCTTCAAATATATAGGTAATGCCAAATTGTTTTCCAAAATGGTTGCACCAAATTATGTTCCCACTAGCAATGTGTAAGAATTACGTTTGTTTCCCATCCTTGCCAAGCTTGATACTATCAGAATATAATTTTTGCTGACCTGGTAGGTATGAAATACTTTCTCATTTGGTTTTAATATGCATTTTTCCAATTATTAATAAGGGAAAACATCTTTTCATATGGCTTCTCTTCCATGAAGTTCTTGTTTAAACCTTTTTTTTCATATTTCTCTCAAGTTTTCTTAGTGGTTTGTAGGAGTTCTTTATATTTTCTGGGTATTAGTTCTTTGAGTTATATAAGTTCAAATATCATCTCCCATTCTGTTTTTTCACTATTGTTATGGTTTCTGGTGGTAAACAAATAATCTTAATTTTAATGTTACTGAATTTATAAAATTTTATTTTAACAATTGTGCCTATTATATCTTGTTAAGAAAACCTTTTTCTATGGGCCGGCCCAGTGGTGCACTGCTACAGTGCGCCGCTTGGGAGTGTGGCGGTTCTCCCGCCGAGGGTTCGGATCCCACACACAGACCAGCCGCTCACTGGCTGAGCGAGGTGCGGGCGCAACACCGAGGGTTGCGATCCCGTTGCCGGTCCTGGTCCGGTACGGGAGCGACACTGAGGGTTGCGATCCGTTGCCGGTCACGAAAAAAGACAAAAAGGAAAAAAAAAAAAAAAAGAAAAGAAAACCTTTTTCTTAACAGGAGAAAACCTTTCCCCAAGGTGTTGTGAATATTCTCCTTCATTGTCTTCTGAAATTTTGTAGTTCTGTGTTCTGCAGTTAGGTTTTTAATACAGCTGGAATTGATTTTTTGTATAAGGTAAGATAAAAGTACACATTATGTATTTCTTTTTTTCTCTTTTAAGTAAGTTCCTTAGTCTATTTTGTGTTGCCATAACAGAATACCACAAACTGGGCAATTTATAATAAACAGAGATTTCTTGGATCACAGTTCTGGAGGTTGGGAAGTACAAGATCGAGAGGCTGGCATTGGGTGAGAGCCTTCTTACTATTGTCATCCCATGGCAGCAGGGCAAAGAGAGGGAAAAAGAGAAGGAGAGAGAGACAGAGAAACAGAGACAGAGAGAGACAGATAGACAGAGAAGCAAAAGGGGGCCCAACTTGCCCTTTTATAAGAAACCCACTCCCTTGATAATAGCATTATCCATTCTTGAGAGCCCTCATGGCCTAATCAGCTCTCAAAGTCCCACCTCTTGATACTGTTACAATTGCATTGCATTTTGACATGAATTTGGGAGGGGACAAACATTCAAACCATAGCAATAATCATAACCAATTGTCCCAGCACAATTTATTAAAAATTTATTTTTTATCCACTGATTTAAAATGATAGCTCTATGATAAATCAGGTTTTTAGATATATGTGGGTCAATTTATTGGCTCTATAATTTATTCCTTTGGTAAATTTGTCATTATGCCAATATGACATTTTTAAAATTATCACAGCTTTTTATAAAACTTTGGTATCTGGTAAAATAAATTCTCTTGTTTCTCTTCAGGAATGTATTGAATAATCTTGGCCCTTTGTTCTTCCGATAAACTTTAGAATCAGCTTGGCAAAGTCGATGAAAAAACCTGCTAAAACTTTATTAAATTTATAGATCAACTCGGGGTGAAATTGTCATCTCTGCAATACTGAGTTTTCTAGTTCAATAAATGTGTGCATTTTTAAAAAATTTATTTAGGTCATCTTGAATGCTTTTTATAATTTTAAAAGATGATTTTCCAGGCCGGCCTGGTGGCGCACTGCTACAGTGCGCCGCTTGGGAGTGTGGTGGTGCTCCCGCTGAGGGTTCGGATCCCACATACAGACCGGTTCCCGCTCACTGGCTGAGTGAGGTGCGGGAGAGGGTTGCGATCCCGTTGCTGGTCCTGGTCCGGTACGGGCGCGACACTGAGGGTTGCGATCCGTTGCTGGACACGAAAAAAGACAAAAAGGAAAAAAAAAAAAAGATGATTTTCCCATGGAGTACTTGTACATTTTTTGTTAAATTTCTTTGAGATTTTATTGAAAATGGCATCTTTGATTTTCTCATGGAGTACTTGTACATTTTTTGTTAAATTTCTTTGAGATTTTATTGAAAATGGCATCTTTAAAAATATAACACATATTCTATTGTTTCTTTTGTAATATGAACGCAACTTTTGTAAATTGACTTTTCATTCAGAAAAATAGGTAAATTTTCTTTGTAACTTTAATGATTTATATGTAAATTATTTGGATTCTATCATGTGCACAAAGTGACAATTTTAAGTTGTTTTTTTTTTTCAGTCGTTATGTCACTTGTTTTTTTTTCTTGTCTTACTATATTTGTTTGGATTTCGCAGTATAATGTTTTTAGAAGTAGGAATAGTGAGTGTCCTGTCTTGTTTCCTATGGCAAAGCAAAAGCTTTCAGTGTCTCCTATTAATTGTGATTACTAAGAATTTTTTTTCTTTTTAAACATGAATGGATGTTAAATTCTTTCAATTTTTTTTCTTTATATATTAAGATGATCACATTATTTTCTTCTTTATTAATGTGGAAGAGTACATTGGTTTTCTAGTGTTAAACTAATATTACATATTAGCATAAATCCAGCTTCATAGATTCTTAGATTATCCTTTTCATATACTGATAGGTTGTTATATATTGTTAATTTTTTAGTATATTGTTTAGGATTATTGCATCCATGTTCTTGATTGAGATTGGCTGTATTTTTCCTTTCTCATAAGTCCTTGTCAGGTTTTAGAATCAAGGATATGCTAGCTTTATAAAATAAGAAAATGAATTATAAAGTATTCATTTATTTTTTATTCTGTGGAAGAGTTTTCACAGACCTGGAATTATATTTTTCTTGAATGTTTGGTGTTCTAAACTTACTGGTGAAACCATCTGGACCTAGAGTTTTCTTTATGTGGAAACAATATCTTTGATTCAATTTCTTTAATTATTATAAGAGCATTCCAGTTTTATAAGGTTATAAGACTATTTTAGAACTCCAAAGAGATATTGCTATACTTTTATTCACATTTCATGTTTTTTAACCTTTTTTTCACATTTTACCTTCTTTTTTTCCCTCTGCACTGCATTGTGGATAATTTTTTCATATCTATCTTTCAATTCATTGATTCTCTTTTCCACTATGTCTAATCTGTTGTTATATTCCTCCATTGAGTTTTAATTTCACAGATTATATTTTTAATTTTCAGATTTTCTTTTTGCTTATTTTCAAATATAACTGCCAGTCTTTTCAAATCTAATCTATTTTCAAGTCTATTTGTTATTTCCTGAAAATATTAACTTTTCTTAGTTTATGATCTGTGTCTGTTAATTCTGATATTTAAGTATCTGCAGCTCTGATTCTGCTGTCTGTTGTTTCATCTTGCTTGTTTTGTTACATAATTCACAGTTCCTTTGTGAATTTCAGCTGTGATTTGTGCCTTGAAAGTTTGTCTGAGTTAACTCTATGAGACTGTGATGAAGGTGGTTTCTTTCAGAGAGAAATTGTATTTGTTTCTGTCAGGTGTGTGGCAGGGGCATTTTCAACTAAATTCTCAGCTTGATGTTTCAATTATTTATATAACCTATCAAGTAATGTAAATTGTGATGGAAACCTACATAAGGGCTGGCTGTCATCACCAGGGGAGATTTAAATTTCGTTACCTCTTCTCATCATAAAGTTTCACACAGAAACTTTTTTTACAAGTTTTTTAAAGGTGGGTGTCAGTTTATTTTTGTTTTATTCTTATCATGGGGGCACAGTCCTTTGAGATCTCAACTTTATGGGAAGAGTTGCCCATTAGGTTTTCCACATTGGGCAATTTCCAGGAGGTTATAAAAACCTAAACTTAAATTGAAATGATTTGGCAAATATTCTCACGGTGAAAGCCATCTTAAGTGCTGTGCTTTCTTCTCTGAATTTTTGCTTTCATTTAGTTTTTGGATTGGGTATCTTTTGTTTTCTTGCCACATTGTAAATTAATTTAAGAAGATATAAAAATTTTTACCTTTTAGTTTTATCATTTTAATTTTTTCTAAAGCTGTGATGGTCAGTTTTGGCATTTAGTCAACTATACTGCTGGAAATGAATGTTTTAGTATATTGTTTTTAAAAATCAGATTTTAGGGCCGGCCTGGTGGTGCACTCGGTACAGTGCGGTGTTTGGGAGTGCGGTGGCACTCCCGCCGAGGGTTCGGATCCCATATAGAGAACGGTCCGCTCACTGTTTGAGCGCGGTGCGGGCGCGACACCGAGGGTTGCGATCCTGTTACCGGTCACGAAAAAAAGACAAAAAGGAAAAAAAAAATCAGATTTTAAATGACTGCATAATACAATAAAACACCATGTAAATATACCACCATTTATTTTTGCAATTAATATTTTAACATTTTAAATAAATCCACTCATCAAGTTGATGTACCACAAGTACATCATGTTTTTATTGGGCTTTTTCCTTGTTTTTAGTGTTTCTCTAATAAGAAAATACTATAATTAAAATTAAAAAATACTTTACATATCTTAAAATCTCTTGCCATTATGAGGAATTTCCATTTTTTTTTTCCTTTTTTGTCTTTTTTACTGACTGGTAATGGGATCACAACCCTCAGTGTCACGCCCGTACCGGGGACCGGCAACGGGATCCTGTATAGTTTTGTATTTTCTGGATATGTTATATAAATTAAATCATACAATAACTAGCTTTTTTCAGCAATGCCAATTTTTAATGCAAATATCAGAACATTTAACTTGTGCTTGGAATCACTGAAACAACACAATTTATATTTTCATGGCTCATCTTTGGAGGATACTGTGAGCTGGACTGAAGAGACAAATTCAAGCCAAATTCAGATTGGAAGAAGGAAAAGAAAGGATCACCGTTCCTCTACCCCTAGTGGGGCTAGCTGAAGAAGTACTTTCTGGCAAAGGGGTACTTGTGGGGCAAGTACAGACCCTCACAGGTGCCTGGGGGCTCTGCCTCTTGATGTGGGGTGCTTGCTTGGGCCTGAGGCTGCTACATTTTCCCTTCTGTCACACCCATGCCCTGACCAAGGGTGAGGTTTGGGGAAATCAAGCCAGGCATTTCTTCTATCTGCTGCCCCAACTTATGATACACTGGAACCCTCAAGGATCTTTAAACTTCTGTGTCACAACACTCTCAGAACCTGGATGGGGGCAGCGTTAGTCTATTTTGTGCTGCTATAACAGAATACCACAAACTGGGCAATTTATAATAGATAGACATTTCTTGGATCACAGTTCTGGAGGTTGGGAAGTACAAGATTGAGAGGCTGGCATCTGGCGAGGGCCTTCTTGCTATGTCATCCCATGGCAGAAGGGCAAAGAGAGGGAAAAAGAGAAGGGGAGAGAGAGAGACAGAGAGACTCATCCATGTGTGTTGGTTCCAACCTTGACTCCCTGCTTTCTGGACTTTTCCTTGTGTGTTCTTGGTGCATGCACACATAGGCACACGTAGGCACACAGGACAAAAGCATCTGTTAGTAACAGGATTCATGTGGCTATGCTGGGTGGTGATTATATTGCCCCCAGAAATAATAGTGGGTTTTGAAGGCCACAACATACCCTGCCGTCCAAGTAGGTCAACTTTGGGGAAGTGTTTTTAGAGCAAGAAGCCAGGCATGGAGTTGCCTCCCATTATTTGAGAGTGTGAAATTACCCTTGTAGTTAGAATTAAACTTCAGTGTAAAAAGGTATATGTCTTAAAACCAGGGCCCAAGTCTTCTTTTTTTGTTGTTGTTTTTTTGTTTTTTTTGAGACCGGCCGCACCGCACTCAGCCAGTGAGTGCACCGGCCATCCCTATATAGGATCTGAACCTGTGGCGGGAGCGCTGCTGCGCTCCCAGCGCTGCACTCTCCCGAGTGCGCCACGGGCTCGGCCCCCCAAGTCTTCTGAAAACACATTGACAAAGTTTGTAGTTAAGGTTCATCTGTCCTGCAATATCCCCAGGAGTTCTGTGGTACTATTTGTGATAAGAAGTGGGATGAACACAATTCTCTTGAATGTGGTAATTATTCAAGACTGAAATTTACTTCCACTTATTTCTGATTTTCTGGATTAGCTGTGAAGGGCTGGGGTGTAAATGAGACCAGACCCTGGACCCCTGCTGTGGGTGGGGGGTAGGGTGGATAAAATGCCATGTCTATCTGGATATCTACAAGACAGAGATGTGGGACACCTGACTAGCTTGAAAACTGTCTCAGGCTATTTGATTTGTTGACATAATCCCAGTTGACATATTTTAACATCTACTGAATGACAGTCTGCACTGTGCTTCCTACACAGGATCCTGTATCAAGCACAGCTCTTTAAATATCTATGATTTACAATCATGTCTCACCTGGGTCTTCTTTTCCTCAGGCTAAATAAACTTCTTTTCCTTCAACTCTTTCTTATTTGAAAAATTCCAAGGGGATGTGATAAGTTCCACTTCACCAGCCACGAACATCCCAGTGGAAAAATGGCCACAGGATATAACAACCATAAAAAAATAATTAAAACATGTTTGGTAGCCATGTATGAGAAGTTTTGATTCACTGGTAAACAAAGAACTTCAAGTTAAACTGGTATACCTATCAGTTTGGCAAAAAGTTAAGATGATTATACCCAGTGTTGGTGAAGCTATAGGAAACAGTAGTCTCAGATGAGGCTGGCAAAAGAGTGAAATGTGCTTCTGGAAACAGTCTGGCAAAAGTCACCACAAGCCTTAAATATGTGCATCCCGGCAACTCCACTTCTAGAAATTCAGCCTGGAGAAATAATCAGGCAAGCTATATATACACAGATTTTCACCTCTGCAGTGTTTGTAATAGGAAAGTAGCAACAAACAATGTCTAATACTAGGGAACTGGTTAAATCATAAATGATGTATTTATGTATCATAAATTATGATACAACCATGTAAAAGAATGATTGAGTTCTATATTGAAATGGGCAGATATTCACGATGTGTTTTGGGGAGTAAATTGGTTATGAAACCACAAGAATAACAGGATTTTGTTTTTGAAGGATATGCATTAAAGTGTTAGTAGTAATTATTTTTGACTGGTAGGATTATGGGTAGTGATTTTTCTTTTCTGCATTTCTATTTCTAATTTTCCTCCAGTAAACAAGTATTACTTGGATATTAAGGAAATATTAAAAGTTAAAAATATTTGGTAATTTGATTGGCAAATAAGCCTCTTGATTTAATTTATGTTTTTGATTACTAGTGGGTTTAAACAATTTTTCATGTTTATTCATTACTTAATAAAATGTAAAGTCCTGCATTTTCAGAAGAAATGTTTCAATTGGAAGGGAACTCAGTACCTTCAGAGTTGGATAAGATTAAAGTTCTCATTTTACAGATAAGGACCCCTAAGTCCAGGGAGGTTATTTGATTTAACCAAATTTGAGACAGGCTGTGGCTGTATCCGACCAGGCCATTGAGCTCTCTTTGTCTCTCTCAGATCAGGGTCTTGTGTCAATATCAAGTCTATGCTTCTGTCAATATCAAGTCTTGTCTTCTATCAATTCAAAGATTAATTTGTGATTCATGATTACTAGTGATTAATTTTGGAGGTAATTTTAAGATAGATGCTGATTTACACTAGTTTTTTTTGTGTGTGAGTGGAGCTTTAGGAGGGTCATTCACCGTACAATTAAGTCTGTACAATGGAAGGAATAACTTGGGATTTGGGTTAGAGGACTCGGGTGTGACTCCAGTGTTACCATTCCCTAGCCGTGGGTCCCTAGGCAAGTTCCTTAAAACCTTCTGAACTTTGTATATAAACGGTCAAGAATATCTACTTCATAAAGTTGTAAAGAGAACTAATAGGTTCAAAACTATGCTATCTACCCTGAGTGAATCATTGTGCAGTACATGCATGTACTGAAACAACATACTGTGCTCTACAAATATGTACAAGTAAATGTTAGAATATTTTGAATAAAATAAAAAGACAGTAAAGTGCAAAACTGAATTTCATATATCTATCCTCATTTGCTTGTTTAGATCCCACTTTTAAAAAAAATCTCTATATTTTTATTGGTCTTAAGCAAAAAGGATACATTTTAAAAGAGCTCGCATTTTGAAATACATGAGTTTCCCTATACAACAACGCGGAGCTATCTTCCCAGTTGAGAGTTTCCTTCTCCAATCCTTCAGTAAAAAACATATAGGAATAGATGTAGACTCATTTACAATGCATATTGGAGTTTATTCAAAGAATTTTCAGCCCCCAGAAATTGATGTATCATGGGAATTATACACCTCATGCACTTTCTTTTAACTTACATAGCTTTATGGTGTTTGAAAACATATACTTGACAAATAATACGCTGTATGGACTTCATTTTGATAGTTAAGTCACTTCACAGTCTTCAATAAAGTGCTTTCTAAGGAGAATTCTAAATGCATCAGACACCAGCTAAAGCTTTGTTTCTCTTTTGCTGCTCCTAAAGATGGTTTGGGCACTTGATCCCTGCAAAGTTTCTCCGTCCCACGTACCAAGGAATGTATGGAGGGGCGAAAGCCTAGCATCTTCGGTGGCAGGAGAACTCAGACCCCACCATGGAGAGCCCAGGAACATGTGGTTTCTCCCTCATCCACCTCGCCTCCTTCCCACTGACCCTCACTGCCTGGCACTGTCCCCTACTTCTTAGATCCCACTTTTTAAAAAAAGGATTTAAGCAGGCAGATGTATGGCACATGTTTGTTGTCATCATGGTTTCTACTATTGTGTCAACTCTGTGGGAAGTCAGTTGTCAAGGTGGACTGCAGAAAGAAAACATAAATATTTATGTAAAACTGTTTCAGAGACCTGGAGGAGGGGGACCCTCCTTGAGTGGGAAAGTTAAGTTTCTACCAGCCACCCAGGGTTAGGAGTGAGTTCATTAGTTGTGATGGGGTGAGATAATCATCTGGACCAGACTTATGATTGACTTGTTGCTTTGCCTCACATGGATTTGTCACCTCTCTTCCCCTGGGTGGCAGAGCTGAAAAAGGATTACTCAAAACCCATTTCTTCTGAGCAGTGAGAGACCCTGAAGGGGTTAATCTCCCAGAACCCTCAAGAGAGAGGCATTCCTTCCTTTGGAAATTAACACTGAACTGGGGTTCTCTTCCCGCATTTATTCTCCAGACCAAGAAGTTATAGGAAAAGAACATAGGTGGGGTTATAGTTTAACAATAGAGGCTGGTAGCATCAGTGAAACAAGCAAAGTGACATTCCATAATGAAATTTGCAAAAGGTTAAGTCAATCCACCAACAAAAGCTTGATCTTAGCAAACACTGTTTTTCCCTACAGCAATTTCCCCAGCATTTTTACATATCAATCAAGTAACTTGTCTGTCCTTGAGCCAGCAACCTTGCTGTGTTACAATTCTATATTGACAACAGAGACTTTAGCCTGGGAAAATTTTCCTGTCTTTTGCAAGGTTAACATTTCTATATGTAATCCCAAATGTTCAGCTAAATCTGAGACTACAGGGCTTTGGAAAACCAGGCCCTGTGAAATACATTTGCTTTATAGTATACTCCACAAGAAAATGCTCAGCCTGGGGTCAGAAGT
>NW_007728227.1:315852-319484 GCF_000696425.1 Galeopterus variegatus
TTTTTTTTTTTTTTTTTTTTTTTTTTTTTTTTTTTTTTTTTTTTTTTTTTTTTCCCGTTTGTTTTGTTTGGTTTTTTCGGGGTCCGGCAACGGATCGCAACCCTCGGTGTTGCGCCCGTACCTCGCTCAGCCAGTGAGCGGCTGGTCTGTATGTGGGATCCGAACCCTCGGCGGGAGCGCCGCTGCGCTCCCAAGCGGCACATTGTAGCAGTGCGCCAATGGGCCGGCCCGTAAATTGTTAATTCATTTTGACTTGATTTTTGTATATGGTGAGAGGTAGGGGTCTAGTCTCAATCTTCTACATGTGGATATCCTGTTTTTCCAGCATCATTTATTGAAGATATTATCTTTCCCCAATATGTATTCTTGACATTATTGTCAAAGATCAGTTGGCTGTAGGTGTGTGAATTTATTTCTGGACTCTTTGTTCTGTTCCATTAGTCTATTTGTCTTTTTATGCCAGTACCATGCAGTTTTGGTTACTATAGCTTTGTAGTGAATTTTGAACTCAAGTAGTATGAGACTCCAGCTTTGTTTTTCTTAGGATGGCTTTGGCTATTTGGGATCTTTTTTGGCTCCATATGAATTTTAGGATTTTTTTTCCTACTTCTGTGAAGAATGTCATTGGTATTTTATGGGATTACTCTTTTGATTTCTTCTTCAACTATTGGTCTATAAGAAGCCTATTGATTTTTGTGTGTTGATTTTGTATCCTGCCACTATAATTCTTTTATTAGTTGTAGTAAGTTTTTGGTGGAGTCTTTTGGGTTTTCTATGTATATGATCATGTCATCTGCAAATAGGGATAGTTTGACTTCCTCCTTTCTGATTTGGATGCCCTTTATTGCTTTCTCTTGCCTTATCACACTGGCTAGAACTTCCAATACTATGCTAAGAGTGGGGAAAGTGGGCATGTTTGTCTTATTCCAGATCTTAAAGGAATAAATACCCTCCAATTTTTGTCCATTCAGTATCATACTAGCTGTGGGTTTGTCATATATGACTTTTATTGCATTGAGGTACATTTCTCCTATACATAATTTGTTGAGTTTATTATTATTACTATTATTATTCTCATGAACAGGTGTTAGATATGATCAAATGCTTTTTCTGCATCTATTGAAATGATCATATGTTTTTTTCCCCCTACATTCTGTTGATGTGACATATCACATTTGTTGATTTGTGTATGTCGAACCATCCTTGCATCCATGGGTGCATGGCATATGATTTTTTTAATGTGTTGTTGGATTTAGTTTGCTAGTATTTTGTTCAGAATTTTCGCATCTGTGTTCATTAGGGATATGGGTGTGTAGTGTTCTTTTTCTGTTGTGTCTTTTTCAGCTTTTGGTTTGGGGATAATGCTGGCCTCATAAAATGAGTTTGGAAATATTCCCCTCTCTTCATATTTTTGGAAGAGTTTGAGAAGAATTGGTATTAGTTCTTCCCTAAATGTTTGGTAGAATTGTCAGTGAAGTCATCTGGTCCTGAGGTTTTCTTTGTTGGGAGACTTTTTATTATTGCTTCAATCTCTTCACTCGTTATTGCCCTGTTTAGGTTTTCTAGTTCTTCATGATTCAACCTTGGTAAGTTGTATGTGTCCAGGAATTTATCCATTTCTTCTAGATTTTCCAGTTTGTTAGAGTACAGTTGTTCATAGTAGTCTCTTATGGTCCTTTGTAGTTCTGTGGTATCAGTTGTTATGTCTGCTTTTTCATTTCTGATTTTATCTATTTGAGTCTTTCTTTTTTCTTTGCTAGTCTAGCTAAAGGTTTATTGATTTTGTATATCTTTTTGAAAAACCAACTCTGTTTCATTGATCTTTTGTACTTTTTAAAAATCTCTAATTCATTTATTTTTGCTCTGACCATTGTTATTTCTCTCCTTTTACTGATTTTGGGTTTGGTTTGTTCTTGTTTTTCTAGTTCCTTGAGGTGTAATGTTAGATTATTTATTTAAAGCCTTTCTTCTTTTATGATGTAGGTGTTTATTCCTATAAGCTTGCCTCTTACAACTGCTTTCACCATATCCCATGGTTTCTGGTATGTTGTGTTTTCATTTTCATTTATCTCCGGCAATTTTTAATTTCTTTTTGATTTCTTCTTTGGCCCATTCATTATTTAGGAGAAGGTTGTTTAATTTTCATGTATTTGTATAGTTTCTAATGTCCCTTTTGTTGTTGATTTCTAGTTTTATTCCATTGTGGTAGGAAAAGATAGTTGATATGATTTCAGTTTTTAAAAATTTGTTGAAACTTCATTTGTGACCTAATATGTGGTCTATTCTAGAGAATGTTCCATGTGCCACTGAGATGAATGTGTATTCTGAAGCGGTTGGATGAAATGTTCGATAAATATCCATTAGGTCCAATTTGACCTAGAGTAGAGATTAATTCTAATCTTTCTTGGTTAATTTTCTATCTGGATAATTGATCCTTTGCCAAAAGTGGGGTGTTCAAGTCCCCAGCTATTATTGTATTGGAGTCTATATCTCCCATCAGGTGTGATAGTAATTGCTTTATATGTCTGGGTGCTATGGTGTTGGGTGTATATGTATTTAGAATTGTTATATCCTCTTGTTGAATTGATCCCCTTATGATTATATAATGATGTTCCTTATCTTATTTTACTTTCCTTGGCTTGAAGTCTATTTTATCTGAGTATGTATAGCTACTGCTCTTTTTTGATTCCCATTAGCATGAAATATCTTTTTCTATCCTTTTGCTTTCAGTCAATATATGTTGTATT
This sequence comes from Galeopterus variegatus, assembly GCF_000696425.1. Lineage (NCBI taxonomy): Eukaryota > Metazoa > Chordata > Mammalia > Dermoptera > Cynocephalidae > Galeopterus > Galeopterus variegatus. Next base: position 318,600 of record NW_007728227.1, read on the forward strand.
AGTCTGCTTTTGTGTTGCTATAATAGAATATCTGGGACTAGGTAATTTTTAAAGAAAAAAATGTTTCTTTGGCTCATGATTCTGGGACAGCTGCATCTGGCATGGGCCTCAAGCTGCTTCTACTTATGGTGGAAAGCAGTAGGGCAGCTGGCAAGTGCAGGCAAATCATATGGCAAAAGGAAGCAATAGAGAGAGGGGGGATCCTTTAAACAACTAACACTCATGAGAAGTAATAGAGCAAGAACTCACTCACTCTCCCCACCATCTCAAGGGAGGGGATTAATCTATTCATGAGGGACCTACCCACCATGACCCAAACAGCTGTCAATACTGCCACATTGGGGATGAGATTTTGACATGAGCTTTGCAGGGACAACATATGTAAACTCTATGATTCCATGCCTGGCCCCCCAAAACTCATGTCCCTATCACATACATAATACAATCATTCAATCCCAACAGTCTCCAAAGTCTTAGCTTGTCCCAGTGCCAACTTAAAAGTCCAAAGTCTAAAGTTTCATCTGTGACCAAAGGCAAAACTTCTTCAGCTGTGAACCTGTAAAAATCAAAAACAAATTTATCTACTTCCAAGATACAATAGTGGAACAGACATTGGGTACACATTCCTATTCCAAAAGGGAGGAATAAGCCAGAGGAAAGTAGACACAGGCTGCCAACAATTCTGAAACCCAGCAGGGCAGCTGCCAACAATTCTGAAACCCAGCAGGGCAGACATTAAATCTTAAAGCTCCAAAATAATCTCCTTTGACTCAAGGTCCTGCATCCTGGTCACAATGGGAGATTTGGACCCTAAACCATCGAGCAGCCTGGCTCCCATGGCTGTGCCTGGAGAAGCCCACTGGGCTGCACTGGTGCCTATGGCTT
>NW_007728227.1:319729-321728 GCF_000696425.1 Galeopterus variegatus
TTTGACATGAGCTTTGCAGGGACAACATATGTAAACTCTATGATTCCATGCCTGGCCCCCCCAAACTCATGTCCCTATCATATACATAATATAATCATTCAATCCCAACAGTCTCCAAAGTCTTAGCTTGTCCCAGTGCCAACTTAAAAGTCCAAAGTCTAAAGTTTCATCTGTGGCCAAAGGCAAAACTCCTTCAGCTGTGAACCTGTAAAAATCAAAAACAAATTTATCTACTTCCAAGATACAATAGTGGAACAGACATTGGGTACACATTCCTATTCCAAAAGGGAGGAATAAGCCAGAGGAAAGTAGACACAGGCTGCCAACAATTCTGAAACCCAGCAGGGCAGACATTAAATCTTAAAGCTCCAAAATAATCTCCTTTGACTCAAGGTCCTGCATCCTGGTCACAATGGGAGATTTGGACCCTAAACCATCGAGCAGCCTGGCTCCCATGGCTGTGCCTGGAGAAGCCCACTGGGCTGCACTGGTGCCTATGGCTTTTTCAGGTTGGTGTTGCACATTGCCAGTGGCTCTACAATTCTGGAGTCCTGGTAGTGGTCCTGTTCCTTTGGCTCTACTAGACATGCTCTGATGGGGGCTCTCTGTGGAGTGCTCTGACCCCACATTTCTGCTCTGCATTGCTCTAGTAGATGCCCTCTGTGGTGGCTCCATCCCTGTGGCAGGNTCATTTCTATCTGACACCTCATCAACATGGCCTTTACTGTTCACATTTCTGTCAGAATTCTAACCATAACCATTTAACCAATCTCTAAGAAGTTCCAAATTTTCCCTCATCTTTTTGTCTTCTTCTGAGTCCTCCAAACTCCTCCAGCCTTTGCCCATTACCCAGTTCCAAAGCCTCTTCCACATTTTCAGGTATCTGTATAGCAACACCCCACTCCTTAGTACCAGTTTTCTGTATTAATCTGTTTTCATGTTGCTATAACAGAATACCTAAGACTGGGTAATTTCAAAAGAAAAAAGGTTTATTTGGCTCACAATTCTGGGACAGCTGCATCTGGTGCAGGCCTCCAGTTGCTTCTACTTATGGTAGAAAGCAGCAGGGCGATTGGAGGGTACAAGCAGATCACATGGTGAGAGGAAGCAAGAGGGAGAGGGAGGGGAGTTTTCAGGGTCCTTTAAACAACCAGCTCTCATGGGAACTAATATAGCAAGAACTCACTCACTATCTCCCACCCCCAGGGAGGACATTAATGCATTCAGGAGGGATCTGCCCTTCACAACCCAAATAGCTCCCAACACTGCCACATTGGGGAACAGATTTTGACATGAGCTTTGGGGGGACAATATATCTAAACTCTATCCTGTGTCTTTCTAGGTGAAGTCAGTTTCTTGTAGGTAGAATATTGTTGGTTCTTGTTTTATAATCCATTCAGCCACTCTGTGTCTTTTAATTGGGGCATTNCATTTCTGCTCTGCATTGCTCTAGTAGATGCCCTCTGTGGTGGCTCCATCCCTGTGGCAGGCCTCTACCTGGGTCTCCAGGCTTTTCCATACATCCTTGGAAATCTGCGTGGAGGCTGCTATGCCTCCACAGCTCTTGCATTCTGCCAGCCTACAGACTTAACACTATGTGGATGCCACAAAGGTTTGCTGGTTGTGCTCTCCAGAGCTACAGCAAGAACCACACTTGGGGCCACTTGAGGCAAGCCTTCCTAAGGCAGTGCAGGGAAGCAGCACCCCAGGTCTGCCCCCTGGAACAATTCAATTCTCCTAGACCTCAGGGTCTGTGATGGGAGGGGTGGCCTGGAAGACTTCTAAAAGCCTTTGGGGCCTTTCTCTCATTGTCTTGGCTATTAGCATCTGGCTGCCTCATAGCCATGCTAATGTCTTTAGTGATCAGTCTATCTGCTGCATAGTTGAATTTTTGTCCTGAAAATGCTCTCTTACTCTCTACCATATGGCCAGGCTGCCAATTTTCCAAATCTTTATGCTCTGCTTCCCTTTTAATTGTAAATTCCAGCCTGGAACTTGT
>NW_007728227.1:323208-323981 GCF_000696425.1 Galeopterus variegatus
TTGGTTCTTGTTTTATAATCCATTCAGCCACTCTGTGTCTTTTAATTGGGGCATTTAATCTGTTTACACATTATTATTGACATATAGGGACTTATTACTGCCATTTGGTTACTTTTTTTCTAGTTGTTTTGTAGATCTTTTTTCCTTTCTTTCTAGTCTTACTGTCTTCCTTTACAGTTGAGAGGTCTACTCTAGCTGTATACTTTGATTTCCCATTATTTATTTTTAGTGTGTCTCATAAGATTTTTTGTTATGGTTACCATGAGACTTGCAAAAAATATATTGTAGTTATAACAGATTACTTTAAACTAACAACTTAACTTTGATATCCAAGAAAAAAGAAAAAACCAAAGCCAACTCTACACTTTGACATAATCCCCCCCCCACTTTTTGACATTTTGTTGTTTCAGATTACATCTTTTAATATTACCTATCTCTTATATGGTTTTTATATATGCTATTGTCTTGTTAGGTTTATCTTTTAGTTTTCATATTAAGGATATGAGTGACTTATTCACCACCCATACAACATTGGAGTATTTTGAGGTTGTCTATGTACTTACTTTACTAGTGATTTATGTACCTTCAAATGTTTTCTTACTACTCTTTAGCATCACCTTCTTTCAGACTGAAGAGCTCCCTTTAGCATTTCTCACAAGGCAGGTCTAGTATTGATGAATTTCCTTAGCTTTTGTCTGGGAAGACTTTATTTCTCCTTAATATTTGGAGGTTAGTTTTGCTGGATACAGAGTTCTTGGCTGACAGTCTTTTTC
>NW_007728228.1:0-1105 GCF_000696425.1 Galeopterus variegatus
TCACTATATGCCAAAATCAACTCAAGATGGATTAAAAACTTAAATTTAAAACCTGAAACTATAAAGGGACACAAAAATCAACTACATTTTATATTGATAAAATAATTTTTTTTAAAAAAAGAAATAAAATAAAATAAAACCTGAAGCTATAAAACTACTAGAAAAAAAAATAGGTGAAACACTCCAAGACATTGGTCTGGACAAAAATTTTATGGGAAAAACTTCTAAAGCACAGGCATCAAAAGCAAAAATACAAAAATAGAATTATATAAAGCTAAAAACCTTCTGCACAGCAAAGGAAACAATAAACACAGTGAAGAGGCAGCCTGCAAAATAGGAGAAAGTATTTGTAAACTATGCATTCAAGAAGGGATTAAAATCCAGAATATACAAGGAGCTCAAGCAACTCAAGCAAAAATATAAATAATCTGATATTAAAAATGGGCAAATGACTTGAACAGACATTTCTCCAAAGAAGACATATAAATAGCCAATAGGTATATGAAAAAAATACTCAATAGCACTGAACGTCAAGGAAATGCAAATCAAACAAAACCACAATAGAATATCATTTTACTCCAGTTAGAATGATTATTATCAAAAAGACAAGAATTACAAATGTTGTTGAACATGTGGAGGAAAGAAAAGTCTTCTACACTGTTGGCGGAAATGAAAATTAGTACAACCACTATAGAAAAACAGTATATGGGTTCCTCAGAAACAAAACACAAAAATAAAAATAGAACCATCATATGATGTAGAAATTCCACTCCTAGGTATTTATCCAAAGAAAAGTTAATTAGTATCCTGGAAAGGTATCAGTACTCCCACGTTTATTGCAACATTATTCACAATAACCAAGATACGGAATCAACCTTGGTGTCCATCAACAGATAAACAGATAAAGAAAAGGTATATATAAATTTTATTTCTTTTTTTAAATTTTATTTTATCAATAAGATACACACACATACACACACAATGGAATACTATGCAGCCATAAAAAATAAAATCCTGTCATTTGTGTCAACATGCATTAGCCCGGAAGGCATTGTGTTAAGTGAAATAAGTCAGGCACAAAAAGATAAGCATCACATGTTCTGAC
>NW_007728228.1:1913-4891 GCF_000696425.1 Galeopterus variegatus
GAAGGCATTGTGTTAAGTGAAATAAGTCAGGCACAAAAAGATAAGCATCACATGTTCTGACTCATATGTGGGAGCTAAAAAAATTGAGCTCGTAGAAGTACAGTAGATTTGTGTTTACTATTGACTGAGAAGAGTTGTGGGGATAAGTAGAGGTTGGTTAACAGTTGCAAAATTATAACTACACAAGAAAAGTGAGTTCTAGTGGTCTACAGTGGCACTAGGTGCTTATGACTAACAATAATTTATTGCATGTTTTGAAATGTCTAGAAGAGATGTTCTCATCACAAAGAAATGATAAATTTTGTGGTGAGAAATATGCTAATTATCCTGAATTGATCATCACACATTGTCCATGTGTATTGAAATATAACTCTGTACCACATAAATATGCATAATTATTACAAGTCAGTAAAAAATTTTGTTAAAGGCTGTCTTACAAACACATGTCACACACACTAATATTATACTCTTGTACTTAGGATTTCAGGAAGAAGTTTCCAAGTAGTTTGTGGCATATTTAGTTGTTTCATAAAGAAACAGCACACTAAGGGCAAATGGGTGATTTCCTGAGCCATATTTTTTAAAATTTCTCTTTGTATTAATTAATCTGTTATAAAGAATTACATGATGTTGATAGAGCAAATATAGTTGACCTTAAAAAATTAGAATTGTGCATTGTTCCATGGGATCCTTATCCTTATATATTTAATATAGAGAAAAGAAGGTGGCTAAGAGTTCAAGTTCTGAATCATCAGCTACCAACCTACTATCGATTTAGATTCCAGAGGGAAATACACAGAGAAAAGATTCTGGGGAAAATACACAAATGAGATACCATTTAAAAAATTAAATAAATAAAAATATTTTATTAAATAAAAATATTGTATTTATTACTACAAATTTTGTTACTCAAAATCCCTAAGTGGACCCTGTACCATGTGAGTTAGGCCAGATTGTAATGGAATGCCAAAGGTTACTTTTAACCCTGTTTTCCTAATGCCCAGACTAGACGCTTAATAGACATCTTCTTGTTTTCCCTAGACCCTAATTCCTATCTATAGGGTTCTATCTGTCAGATGTAAGATATCTCATGGAAAAAATTCAGGATACTACTGTCAAAAGAGAGGGACTCAGTAACTCTGAAATCTAGGGTAGAATTGGCCTAAGTATACATTCCCAACATAAACACAGTATATTGGTTATCTGCTGCTGCCATAACGAACTACTACAAACATGTAGCTTAAAACAACACAAATTCATTCTCTCAGAATTTCTGTGCAGATAGACTCTGATAATTTTTCTGATTTGGGTGTCATAAGACCAAAATCAACACATCAGCTTCCCTGGGCACTTACAGGAAGTTCTGGGAAGAATCGGCTTCCAAGCACATGCAGATTCTCAGCAGTAATCAGTTCTTTGTGGTTGTAGGACTGAGGTCCTTGTCCCCTTGTTGGCTTTTAGCCAGGAGCCTCTCTCAGCTCTTTAAGGTCACCTGCATTCCTTATCAGATTTCTCCCTCCATCTTCACAGAAATAACTACATGCCCAGTTCTTCTTATGATATTAATCTCTCTGACTTCTCCTTCTGCCATATCTCTCCTGACTCCACCCTGAGAAAGTTGTCTGGAAACTTCCAATCAAGATGGCTGAATAGACGGTCCCCAGTGTCACCATCTCCCACAATCACCCAATTTACAACTATTAAAAAACAACTACTGCCAAGCTGGGGCCATAGAGCTCAGAGAAAGAGGAGGAGAGACCTATGGAGTTCATGAAGGCAGGAGAAGCCATGATGAGAGAAAGAAAGGACTGCTCTGACTGCTCTGCCGCAAACACTTGAAGTCTGGCCCTGGTGAGCACATGGAGCAAGAGCTGGCAAAAGCCACAGCTGTGCCCTTCATATGAAGTTACTTGGAAGCTGCAGGGGAGAAGAGGACCTTTGTGGACTCCAGGCCAGCAAGACCACTAACAGGGTTCTTGTGTACCCATATAGGAGTGAGGGGCCACAGACAACTGAAAAAAGTATCCAGCCAGGGGATGGTGAGTCACCACAAGGGACTGGTGCATGGCCTGTCCCATGGCAAGTGTTTGGAATGCAAGGGGTGGGGGAGACTAGCTCACTGGGAGAACATTGAGGCACAGCATGGACAGCTGATCTGCCCTCCAGACAGCACAGGACCACTCAGTGGAGGCTGATCAGGAATATAGGACTGCAGTGGGTGCAGTTTGCTGAAAAGACTCAGGCCCAGACCAGAGTTTCCACACAACCCAGGTGTATTGGACCTCACAAGACCCAGAAGTGCTTACAAGGTCAACAATTAAAACCTGAGCTGCACAAAAAGACTTCGCCAGAGGATCAGCAGCAAAGCAGCAATTTAGCTCAACCACAGAACTCAAGTGCTGGTTCCCACAGGAAGTTCCCCCATTTTAGAAGTAATCAAAGGACAACAAATTAGTTTCAGTGCAGAGTTTAAGTGGTAAGAATAGCAAATCAATGCAGAACTGGAAGAAAAAACAAAAACCCCCTCACAGATCAGAGACAAAGTTCTGATATTAACCAGTGAAGGTCTAACACCACCAAAGAACACCTATAAAATCTAGAAAGACTGGAAGCCCCCCAGGCTGCCAGCCTAGGGTGATGGGAAGGCCTAGGGCCTCAGCCACACCTCTCCAACATCAGCATCCAGCCCAGAGACCACCACCATGCCACTGCTGGAAGACCACCAAGCAGCTGCCAGAAGCGCTTTGGGCTCCCAGGGTTGGGGGTCACCAAGGGCCTCAGCCGTGAACCCCTGAAGTCCACATCCAGCCCAGGCATAACAGAGCTGCTACCAGAAGACCCCTGGGCTTCCCTGCTGGAATGAAAGGGCTGCCATGGGCCTCAACCACACCCACCCCTTCCTCCTCCTCCCACCTTATCCCCCTTGCTTTTTCCTCTCCCCCAAGAGCTCCACAACATCGTAGATTGTAAAAAAAAAA
>NW_007728228.1:5513-6559 GCF_000696425.1 Galeopterus variegatus
AAAAAACTTCTCTGCTTTTAAGGGCTCATGTAATCAGATTGGACCCAGCTATAATCATCCAGGATAATTTTCTTATATAGCATAACTTTAAGGTCTGTAGTCTTAATTACATCTATCTGCAAATTCCTTTTGCCAGGTAATGTAACATATTCACAGGTTCAGGGGGTTATGGCATGGACATCTTTGGGGATAATACATAGTTTCATAATAAGCCAAAGTAAATATGAACTATTGTTTCACAACAGTAGTGCTTTCTTCTAGAATCCTGACTGAAATATTTTGGCCTTGACTGATACCAACCTTCCTTATCTTCAGAAATGGAGCTGGGATGAAGCTTTGAGCTCACTTTACTTTTTAAGTTTTTCAAGGTGTTAACATCCTATAGACTTTGGCAGACATAGCCCATATAAGTATGATTGCAGAATTTATAAATAAAACAGTTTGACTATCATAAATACAGGCTGCTTTTAAGTGATGACTGGTGATAAACAGTACTACGAGATCACACACACAGATAGTAGCCAATAAATTTGCATTTTCTTTCTCTGTGTCTTTATGGATTGGGGTAATAAAGGCTTTTGTATAAATCCATTATCAGATGATTTCAACATTTTTCTGCAGTTTATTTTCCCCCAGTTGAGACTTCTTTGTTTTATGAGCACAAGAAGACCACTAGGCAACTGCTTATTTATCTCAGTCTTCCTCTTTTAACTTAAATATATGCTGGAAATTCCTCCCAGATTCTGGCACAGTATTTCTTGTTCGTCTTGAATTTTTGAACTGCTTTCTGAATTATTCTAACTTTTCCTGTTTTTTCAGTGTCTTTTTAAGTTTTATTCCCCATGTGAAATTTACCAGGAAAACACACACACACACACACACACACACATACACACACACCAGGAACAACTAATACAACGTCACATGATTTAGCTGTGACCAGTACACTCAAGCTCATTTTGACCATACTTCATTTTGACCATATTTTCAAGCCACTAAATTCTTAATTATAAAAATATTCTGCCACAACCTGAAAAGGCTATTTG
>NW_007728228.1:6735-9075 GCF_000696425.1 Galeopterus variegatus
ACACACACACACACACACACACACACACACACATACACACACACCAGGAACAACTAATACAATGTCACATGATTTAGCTGTGACCAGTACACTCAAGCTCATTTTGACCATACTTCATTTTGACCATACTTTCAAGCCACTAAATTCTTAATTATAAAAATATTCTGCCACAACCTGAAAAGGCTATTTGTAAGCAAGACAATGTGGCTTTGTTTAAACTTCCTTCCTGGACATGGGGAAGTTTGAAGTTTATCACCCAGATGCTGGGATGGGATCGGAATGGCTCACATAGTACTACAGAGATATAAAGCCCAGGTGGTCTAAAAGACAGGTTTTCAGGGCCAAAGCCAGATCAAATAAATCAGGACCAATCATTTAGATAAAGCTTAGATCTAGAGCCGATAGCCAGAGAGGCTAAATCAGCACAAAGGAGAAGAAGCAGAAATACCAGATCACATTAAGAAGGCCCAGTAGAGGAGGTGAATGGAGACCCAGATGCAGTACCCTTTGAACTGTAAAGATGTGTGTCTGGAGAGGCAGCTGCTGAGAGCCTCAAACTAGCTCAGAGGGGATCAGAATTTTGAATTTATCTTTTAGTTCAATATCGTCAGTGTGTCTAATCTGTATACTTTAGGTATTTTGGCATCCAATAATAGTTTTAAATACTTCATAACTAGGATAATAATCATAATACAGAACAAGAGGCCATGTATCCAATTTTTAAAATGTTTCCTGTCCTTATCTTCAGTTACTTCCATAAGTCTCCAGGCAGACCTTACTCAATCCAACATTTCTAACATAACTGTTTGTTTATGATTTCTCATGGTTGTGACAAGTTATTTCAGTATTGACTAAGGTAAATAATACATATGTGAATACTTATTTAAGATCTTAAATATTCTTCTATCTAAGAACTGATGAATTTAGAAAGGAATAGACCGTGACCCCCTTACTTTTGTATCCTATAAAGCAATCATCACTTCTAGAACATGACTGCCTCTCAATATTTTTTGTTAAGCCACCAAAATAAATTAAGCAACTATTTATAAGGTGTATGAAATTTAGAAGGTGTTTATATAAATATAATTTATTTTTATCTTCACCATGACAATTATTACTATCTCTGTTCTATGAGTAAGAACACTAAGTCATAAGATTACAATTTTTGCTATCATCAATTATGAGTAGCCATAAACATATGCAAAAGTAGAGGGGATTAATATTCATTTAATCATCTCTCAGATTCCACATTTGTGAATTTAGTGTCTCACTTGCTTCAGTATCCATTCGTTTCTTGTTACTATGAAAGTATGTTATTTCATAACCTCTGCATAATTGAGCATGAATCTCTGGAAAATATGGCCATTTTCTTACAGAATTAATGTGTTTTTGTCACAACTAGCAAATTAAAAATAATTTCCTGATATCATCATATGCCCAGAACTCACCATAATTTCCATGATTTCTTTTTCATAGTTGGTTTGTTTCAGGCAGGGTAGATCAGTCATTTAAATAAAAGAGCCAGAATTTGAATCCAAGGGTATCTGGTACAGTGTTCTGCCCAGTACAAAACAGAGACCTTCAAATCACCAATCAGTTAATCAGAAAAAAATTAATGATGCACCTATTCAGAGAAAATGCTGACTGATTTGACATTTCATCTCTTATGCATAACACTTTGCTAGAGGAAAAGTAACCTGGTTCTACCTTGTCAATGCCCATTTTTTGTATTTATGTAATCATCAATTTTGTATTTATGTAATTGCATTGCCATCCACAGTGGAAGAATAGCTCAGAACTTGTACTGCTTCAAAAATATCATTGTAGATAATGAGACAAAGAAAGACACTCCTGTGTATCAAAAACCCATTCAAGATAAGGGTGAATCTTAGAAAGAAATAACAGAAGAGAAAATCAGAAAATTTAAAAATAAAAAAGATCATAAAGAATGATTTGTAATATTAAATTTATTTATCTTATTAAATAAATGTTAAGTACATTATCTATCTTAATGTGCTTGTAAATACATTAAAAGTATAGGCTTTGAAGACAGGCACACTGGGTTTAATTTTACACTTGGCCCACAACTAGCTTTGTTAATTTAGGAAAGTTTATTAACCTCTCTAAGTCTTGGGATTTTGTTCTTTTTCATTTATTTTTTACTTTGCTTTTAGGTTTTAAGTTTGGGATTTTAACAATAGAGAAAATAATAACACCTAACTCACAGTTTTTGTGAGTTATATGGTATAGTATCTGCAAAAGTGATGAATAGAGCTCCTAACACAAATTCTAGGCTCAATAAATTCTAGTTATTATTATTATAGTATTAGTATTTTATGC
>NW_007728228.1:9534-11973 GCF_000696425.1 Galeopterus variegatus
TTATGAATATGAATTAACAAGTCCTCAGAATACTAGCAAACCAAATCCATCACCATATAAAGAGAATCATACACCATGAATAAGTTAGATCCCAGGGATGCAATGTTAGTTAAACATCCAAAAATCAAGTAATGTAATACATAATATCAATAGAATTAAAAAAACAGTATTACATGATCATCTCAATAGACACAGAAAAAGCATTTGACAAAATTTAACACATTTTTCATAAAAATACTCAGTAAACTAGGATAGAGAGACACTTCCTCAACCTGATAAAGGGTATGTATGAAAAATGCACAACTAACATCTTGCTTAATAGTGAAAGACTACATGCTTTCTCCCTAAAATCAGAAACAAGACAGAAATGTATGCTCTTGAGCCTTCTATTCATTTAAAAAATAAGCAAATGATATGAATAGACATTTCTCCAAATAATATATATTTTTATATATTTATAAATGTCCAATAAGCATGTGAAAAGATACTCAACATCATTAACCACCAGGGAAATGCAAATCAAACCAAAAGCAGGTACCACTTCCTACCCACTAGGAAGGCTAGAATGAAAATGTCAGATAACAAGTGTTGGCAAAAATATGAAGAAAATTAGAACTTTTTCACACTGCTGGTGGGAATGTAAAATGGTACAGCCACCTTGGAAAACAGTCTGGAAGATCTTCAAATGCCTTAATATAGAGTACTATATGATCAAAAATTTCACTCCTAGGTATATACCCAAGAGAAATGAAAGCATATACCCACATAGAAACTTGTATAGAAATGTTTATAACAGCTATTCATAATAGCCAAAAGATGGAAACAACCTTGATGTCTATCAGCAGACCTGGAGAGAGCCTATGCAATGCTTATACAAAAAAAAAAAAAAAAAGAAAGAAAGAAACTCAGTGCAGTGGATCTTTTTCTTGAGGGTTTTCTTTCTGACAGGGTAGGCACCAAGTGGCCTCAGGTGGGCAGCAGGGCCACTCCACAGGCTAGGCGTAGCTCCAGCTTGTGCCTGATAAAGAGGCCAAACAAAACAGAAGCTGAAACATAAAATGGGCCACTGACAGAGGCATCATGAACAGAGTTTCCTAGCTGGCACTGCCCTATCCCACAGCCCCCTCAGCACACTTTGCAGCTGACAGTGTACATATACATTACCTAACCTTTCCAATTGTAGTCAGAGCATTTGTCAGCCACTAGGAGAACAGTGAGATTATCTAGAAAGACTTCATGAATGTCATCAGGACTATACTTTATCTAGGTAGCTTGATGGAGTGTAGCTAGATGGAGAGAACATTTATGTTTTCCTGGATGAGTAAACAGAAAAAAATTCCTTGAAAAGGCAGTGCGACATAAAATCTAAACCTATATTTCACAGGACTCTTGTGAGGATTAAAAGAGATGATGCATAAAAAGTGCTTAACACAGTGAAGGATACATAACAAATATTCAATATATTTTAACTATGTCATTAAGGCTGAATTTGTTGACAGTCAGATGCACATAATTCGCTTATCATTGAATTTTCAGTCAAGGGACAGTTCTTCCCCATCTCTTTCCTTTGGCATTAACTCTGGAAAGAGACTTGTCTACTCAAAAGAAGAAAATAGCCAAAACTCTTATTTTAATTTTATGAAGAACTGATGACTAATCTCGAAGTCTTTGTTACCAATTTTCTCCTCTCAGTCTTTAACTCCCTAATTCATTCTCTATGAGTGAACACTGCCACATTTGAGGTGTGCATCCTTTTTCACTTTTTCCGTGTATTTAAATACATGTGGATATTTATATGACCCAGCAACTTGCTCTTGTCACTTAACAATGCATCTTTAAGATACTTAAGGTCACTATCTAGTTTACCTATTTTTTTGGTGCATATTATTCCATTGTATGTTTCAATATTGTATTTAAACATTCTACTATTGGTGAAGATGTATGTTGTTCCAAATTCACATTTTGGATTTTCGAGAATGCTGAAATAAATAACCCTGCGTGAATACATAAACAAATGTAAATTAATATACATTTGCAAGTATCCCTACTGGGATAGATTGAATCTATCTGGAGATTAATTCTTAGAAGTGTTATTTCTGAGTCAAAGTATCTGTACCTTGCTGATATATGCTACCAAATTTCTCTCTAATTGACTGTTCCTGTTTCCTTTCCAACTAGCTGTGCTCAAATATGCATGATTATCTCATTCCTGCCAGGACAAAATATCACAATTTTTTAAAAATCAAACTCTTATTTTAATTTGCATTTCCCTCATGACAGCAAGACGAAACACCATTTTATATTTGTATTATTCATTTTAATCTACTTCTACAAATTTCATTTCTTTTGAAATTTTTAATGGGTCTAAATTTCTAAATTAAAGTGCAGAGTATGATAACTATATGTGTGTATATATATATGTGTGTGTGTGCATGGTGA
>NW_007728228.1:13430-15282 GCF_000696425.1 Galeopterus variegatus
TGCTAGAAAAACTGAATATCCATATTCAGAAGAATGAAACTAAACCTCTGCCTTAAAACATACACAAAAATCAACTCAAAATGTATTGAAGACCCAAACATAAGGCAAGAAACTGTGAAACCACTAGAAGATAACATAAAGGAAATGCCTCAGGCTATAGGTATGGGCAAAGATTTTGTGAATGAGACCTCAAAAGTACAGGCAACAAAAGCAAAACGAGTAAAATAAATATATAAATATTGATATCAAAATATTAAAAAAACAAATTCTACCAGGATATTTCTAGAATTATATTTTTAAGTTTTATTCCATACAATTATTCCATTTTGCATTCAGTGGACTCTTACATAAAAAGACAAATCTTCAGTTCTGAGAAATTTTATTATCTTAATTTATTACCTAATTCTCCCACCCACTACTTCTACTTTTCTCCGTTCTCTCTTTCTAGCTCTCCTATTAGATGACTAAAATAAAACTCTTGGAACTATTTCCTTCCTCTTAACTTTTTCTTCTTTTTTTCTTCATAATTGTGTTTGGAAAGAATACCTTTGGCTCAATGTTCCAGTCAGCTAATCTGATTTTCAGTATTACCGTTCAGTTAGTCATCCCACCTATTAAGGTGAGGTTTCCCTCAGTAAATATGGTTTTCATGTCAAAAAGAGCCCTAACTGCTCATTTTTTTTCTTAGCAATCTGTTCTTTTCTTACACATCAAATTCTTCTCCAATGACGTTAATTATACTTATTTTTTCAAAGTTTACTTTTGTGGTTATTTCTGTTTATTATTTTTGTTTGCCTCAAATATGTAGTGATTCTTAGTCATCTCTTCATGTTTATAGACAAGAGTAAAGATTCATCAATCTAGCTAATTGGAGTATATTTTCTCAAATTGAATAATAACTGCTGTGTTCCTGATAACCAGTACAGTTTTTATTACAGTATTCCTGGCTTTGGTGTTCTTTAAGAATGCTAGAAAGTCGATCTTAGTAGATTTTCCTGAGGTTATGCAAATGACTTGTTTTCGGGGTACATGAATTCTCAATCCTGGGAGTGTTGTATATAATCCCCTCAAGGCCATATTTTTAGATTGCAGTTGTTTCTAGCAAACTGCTTCATCAGCTATTTGATTTCAGGGATGGATGCCTCAAAATTGCTGTCTATTGATTGAAGAGAATACTCTTTGCAGACTTACTGTGACTGTATACACACACCCATACATACTTCTTAGAAATGACAGCTAAATATGAATACTCACCTAATTCCTAGAGATAGATAAACACACATGTACATATATATATATATAGTGCAAATGAAGGACTTATGCACAAGTGTTCAGTCTTCATCTGAACTCAATCCCTTTGAGTATTCACCATTTTCATAAACACTATTAGTTATGATAATTAAATAAATATGCTAAACTAAAAAATCATCTTTTATAAGTAAAATGTTTTCAAATTATTACTCTTTTCTTTCATTCAAAGCAAATATTCTTTCCTTCATTTTTTTCCTTATTTTGTTTTCTAATTTTTTTTCTTTCTTCATTCTTCCGTGCCTATTCATCACAAAGAAAAAGGAGAAAAACTTTACATTTTAAATTTAAACAAAAAGTATGAAATAAAACTGATGCTTATGCTCTATGTCAAATTCTATGACCTTGTTTTTTGGGTTTTATGTTTTTAAAAGGAAATTATAATAGAAAAATCTTTGTAGTTGATATGATTTTTGTCATTCCCTTTGAACACAGTATTAAATTATAGCTTTAGATATAGCAATACTTTGTCTTTATTTTAAATGTTTATTCTAAATTGTAATTACAGGGATTTTACATCATGATTCTCTCCTCATTTTTCTCT
>NW_007728228.1:15699-21025 GCF_000696425.1 Galeopterus variegatus
TGTTTATTCTAAATTGTAATTACAGGGATTTTACATCATGATTCTCTCCTCATTTTTCTCTTCAGGTTTGCTTTAGCGGCAGAAGTTGAGGTACATCTCAGCTGTATCAGAAGTGCCTGAGCAGACAGCCAATAAAATGCCTCCAATTGGTCCATCAGAGAATTTTGAGAACCACTTCAGGTTTGCTTTAGCGGCAGAAGTTGAGGTACATCTCAGCTGTATCAGAGGTGCCTGAGCAGACAGCCAATAAAATGCCTCCAATTGGTCCATCAGAGAATTTTGAGAACCAAGCACTCAAAACTTCTAAAACCCCAGGAGGTTTTTAATTCTTAAAATTAATATTTCCCTAGCACACTGAAACCAATACATACGCTAGTCTGAGTATTTTAATGAGCTAATGTCTACCATATGCCAATAGCAATCTGCACTCACCCTGCTGATTTCTGTAATATATATTAACTGCTTAGCAGGCATTACTTTCAGCAGTCACAATTGTAAACATGCAATTCTCTGTTCAGTTAGCATTCGTCACTGTTGTCACTTAAGAATGTATGGTGACTTCCCTCTTCCCTCAGCTCTGGCAACCAGTAAAGCTTATAAAAATGGTATGAGGGCTGGCCGGTTAGCTCACTTGGGAGAGCATGGTGCTGATAACACCAAGGTCCAGGATTCAATCCCTGCACTGGCCAGCCACCAAAATAAATAAATAAATGGCATGAACATTGTATCTCCTGTAGTCCCTTGCATTCTTTGCCGATATTATTCCTACTAATATCTGCCATAATACTTCACATTTCTCCTTGTTATTTCTCAAGTCTGTTCTTCTATCTCTACCTCCACTACTGTTCCCGTCAACTTTCTCCTGGATCACTGCCTCCTAGCTCCTCTCCCTCCAGTTTTGCCTCTTTCAGTCTACTCCCCACTTTGCTCTCAGAGGATCTTTTACCACGTAGCAATCTTATTGTTATTCCTTAATCCAGCTCTTCAATGTCTTCCCCTCTTCTGTTGTCCTCATGATGAGTTCTGAATTCCTTATCATGGCTTCTACAATCCTTGCCCTTGAGGTATTTTCTTCTCCAGCTTCATCATTCATCATCTTGCACTCTCCATCTTCAGACTTTAAATCTGGAAAACTATGAGTAGCCTCCCTTTCAAAGCATTCTTCTCTCTGATCTCTAAAACTTTGTATATGTTTCTGCTTCTGCCAAGAAGTCTCTCCTCAGTTTCCTACTTTTACCAAGAGTATCATAAGCATAAGTTGGTGTCTTTTCTGTGTGAATTCAAAATACCCTGCATTCACCACACTTTGTTATGATTGTCTGCTTACATTCTTTTCTTCTATAATTAAAGGTAAAATGTTTGTGAGGATTAAGCATTATCCGCCATTGTTTCTCAGTACTCAGTACAATTTTGGTTTATAGAACATACTCAATAATTGTGTCTGTGGGATGCAATTTAGAATAAAGATTATTTCTGGAACTGCACCATCCTTGAATACCACTGTATTAGTCCGTTTTTGTGTTGCTGTAACAGAATACCTGAAACTGGCTAATTTATGAAGAACAGGTTTATTTGGCTTGGGATTCTGGGACAGCTGTATCTGCAACAGGGTTCAAGCTGCTTCTGCTCATGGTGGAAGGTGGCAGGCAGCTGGCAGGTACAAGCCGATCACATGGCGAGAGGAAGCAAGAGAGAGAGAGAGAGGAGGTGCCAGGGACTTATAAACAATCAGCTCTCCTGGAAACTAATAAACAAGAATTCACTCACTACCCCCACTCCCCAAGGAGAGCATTAATCCATTCAGGAAGGATCTGCTCCCATGACTCAAACACCTCCCAACACTGCCACATTGGGGATCAGATTCCCACACGAGTTTTTTGGGGGAAAACACATCCAAACTCTATCAATCTGAATAACTATTAAAGATTTCCTACCCAAATGAATTTCTATTTTATGAATGGATTCAATCACAAAAATATTCTTCAAGCTTTTATAAGACCCTATGCTTTGGTCCATTTTAAATAAACACATTTTATGGTGATAATGCAATGTTTAATTAATCAATAGATAGAATATAATAACATTAAAAAAATGAACATTTGAGGAACTACTGGAATAATAGTACCGAGTTTATACTATCTGCCAGTGAATGTGCTCAGTACTGGAGCTACAAACATAAATGAAATGTGGTAATTATTCATTAATGAGTGCCTACAATGTCCAGGCACTGTTCCAAATGCTAGAGCTATAATTTGGAGAAAGAGTCAGCAGGACTTATAAACAGTTTGAATAAATAGTGAGGAACAAAATTAATGAAGTCAAATTTCTAGATTTTGGTTTTTAGCAACAGTCTATCTGGTTGTTCTGTTACTTAAATCAGAGAGATTGGGGTAGAAGGTTTATTGAAATACCATAATTTCCATTTTTAACAGATTAACTTGAAATACTAATCAGGACTTATAAACAGTTTGAATAAATAGTGAGGAACAAAATTAATGAAGTCAAATTTCTAGATTTTGGTTTTTAGCAACAGTCTATCTGGTTGTTCTATTACTGAAATCAGAGAGATTGCGGTAGAAGGTTTATTGAAATACCATAATTTCCATTTTTAACAGATTAACTTGAAATACTAATTTGACATTCTTTCATGTATATTTGTAAACTGGGCCATTAATTATGCTATTCTGGAGTCCTAAAAAGAGCATGCCATGGTTGAAGTTACAAATATAGATGTTATATAATAAAGAATTGTATTGGCCTTTGTCCTTGGTTCCTGAGAGGGAGACTCTAAATCCTTGAAATTATCTGAGTAATAACAGTGTTCCTGTTATTCATGAGCCCTTTGTATTACTTCTGAGTTGTGTTAAGAGATAACTTAAGCTGGGTGTTGTCACCAGAAAGATCAACCATGTGATTAGAGGTTTGGAGTCTTGAGTCAGATTAACCTCTAGGGAAAGAAGGGACTGGAGATTGAATTCAATTATGTGGACAATGATTCAATCAAGCATGCCTATATAGTGAAAGTTCAATCAAAGCTCTGGACAGCAATATTCAGTGGAGCTTTCTGGTTAGTGAAGACATCAATGTACCAGAGGGTTATGCACCCTGATTTCACTGGAAGAGGGCATGAAACCTCTGCATTTAAAACCTTTCCCGACCTCTCCCTGTGTGTCTTTTTTTAGCTGGTCCTGATGTGCATTTTTTAAAATAAAATTGCAATCATAAGAATAGCGTTTTCCTGAGTTCTGTGAGTGATGTTAGTAAATTTTGAAGTCAAAGAGAGATTGGGGGAATCTCCCAGATTTGTAGCCATTTGGTCAGAATGTGCAGCTGGCATGGGGAAACTTGAACGCATGACTAGCGTCTAAAGCGAGAGCAGTCTGATTGGTAACCATGCCCTTTAACTTGTGGGGTCTGCACTATCCCCCATGGTTAATGTCAGAATTGAATGGCAATATTGCAATAGACAATAAAGGTATTGAAAGTCACTAAACAGGAAGAGACTTCTAGAAAGAAAATGTAGACAAGCAAGTAAAGAGATACCTAAACATAGCCCTAGAACACATATATTTAAAGATAAGCAGAAATGGATGAGCCAGCCAAGGAGACTTGGAAGATACAATTATTGAGATAGGAGAAAAGGAATCAGTATTGAGGTAGGGGAAAATAAGGAGACTGTGATGCTACATAAAAACAAGAAATCAGACTATTTCAAGGAGAAAAGGCAAATCTCAGAGATTCTACTAAAAGGTTAAATAATAGATGAGTGAGGTGCCAGCATGGAGAACTTTACTCACAAAACAGTCCTGCTTAGTAAAACAATGGTACTGAATACAATAATAATTATGATGGTGGATAAAATTAAATTAGGCCTCATTAGGTGCCAAACTGTCCTTTAAGTATAGTAGTTTAGGGTACTGACTCATTCCATAGTCACGACAACTCTATAAGCTAGGTTGTATTACTATTTAGCTCATTTTCTGCTGTTATAACAAAATACCACAAACTGGGTAATTTTTATATATATACATATATACATGTATGTATGTGCATGTGTTTAAAATATGTGTATGTATATATATTTATATATATAAAAGAAAAAGGTTATTTGCATACAAGTATGGAGTCTGAGAAGTCCAAGGGTATGGCAATGACATCAAGTTGGCATCTGGTGAGGGTCTTGTTGCTTTGTCACCCCATGGCAGAAGGACAAGAAAGCAGGCAAAACAGGGAGGATGGGGACTGGAACTTATCCTTTTATTGGGAGCTAACTCCCACGATAACTAACCCACTCCTGTGATAACAGCATTAATTCATGCATGAAGGTGGAGCTCTCATAACCTAATCACCTCCTAAAAATCCCACCTCTGAACATTACAATGGTGATTAAACTTCAACATGAGTTTTGGAGGGGACCTTAAACCAGAGCAATCGCTTTTCCCACTTTAATGACTTGTTAAATTGGAATTAGTTGAGAAAAGACTCTTTGAATAATGTTTGATACAAAGGAGAGCAAAGAAATACAATGATATCCAGAAGAAGATGTGGGAATAAAGCAGTAGGTGTAATAGAGCAGATGAGCTAACAGCATAGGAAATGTTAGTCAGGAAGTGGAGGGAATAAAATTGATATTTTGGAGGCAATATTATTTTTTTGATGAATAGTCGTAGTCAAGGAATTGGGTAGTGACTGGTGTAAAAAAAAGAAAGCTATAAACGATTATTTACAGCAGATTTTGGCAAATACTGTTGCACAGGGTTAATTGCTATATAGTGGGAGTGAAGTGGAGATGTTATTGAATTTTAAGCTTTACATGTCACTTGTCACAAGGCCTTGCTTAGCATATAAACCGATAGGAATTTTGTTGAAAGTTCATCTTTACCCAACATTGTATTTAAATGGAGGGCTATGTATATAATAAAATTTTGGCATTTATCCTTGAAAATAAAATATTTGTGTGTCTTTATTAATTAAGAACACTCATATTTATATATACATGCATCATTTAGTTTAAGCAAATTACCTTCTCTAAACAGTGTCTCCATTTTAAATGTTAGTCAGGAAGTGGAGGGAATAAAATTGATATTTTGGAGGCAATATTATTTTTTTGATGAATAGTTGTAGTCAAGGAATTGGGTAGTGACTGGTGTAAAAAAAAGAAAGCTATAAACGATTATTTACAGCAGATTTTGGCAAATACTGTTGCACAGGGTTAATTGCTATATAGTGGGAGTGAAGTGGAGATGTTATTGAATTTTAAGCTTTACATGTCACTTGTCACAAGGCCTTGCTTAGCATATAAACCGATAGGAATTTTGTTGAAAGT
>NW_007728228.1:21400-23828 GCF_000696425.1 Galeopterus variegatus
TTTGGCATTTATCCTTGAAAATAAAATATTTGTGTGTCTTTATTAATTAAGAACACTCATATTTATATATACATGCATCATTTAGTTTAAGCAAATTACCTTCTCTAAACAGTGTCTCCATTTTAGAATCAGAAGTTTTCTTATATCTTACTGGACTTTTTGAATAATTTCTCAATATTGTAAAATAAAGTGTGTGTACATGTACATACACACACCACATACACACACACCACACTTGCATCCATTTGGGTAAGACTGACTGGTCTCAAATACAGAAACTCATTAAATTTTCCAGCACATTTTAGCAATAAGAAAGGCCTGGGAGTTTAAGTGACTTGCTTAAATGCCGCCTGGTTAGTCTGTGGTAAAGTTGAAACTTTTTCAATTGTTCACACCCTAGTGTATACATTAATCCTTTTCCAACCATAAATTCTTCTTATTGCAAATTGTCAATATATGTAGATTCATTTATGTATATACTTACCTTATTGATAAGACTTCTCAATAGGGTAAATGTGAGGAATACTGGCTTACTGACTAAATAAATCATTGTTCTGCAGACAGACTCACGAAATGGGATGTGCCTCTGAGCCACTTTCTTTCTTTCTTTTTTTCTGAGTCACTTTCATTTTCACCTTTGTTCCTTTGCCTGTGGCTTGCTAGCAATCAGTCACATTCACTTTCTTTTCTGAAAATATATTGTTGCCCTTCAGCTGTCTTCTCATAGCTGGGAAACCCCAGGAGACATTTAAAAGATAAAGATCAATTGGCTTTTAGAATGTTAGAAATTGCATTAACCCCTGATGTGCACTGGTATCACAGCAGGTGGCAATGAACCTCTGAATTGTAAGGCTTCAAAGTTGGCTTCTTCCAAGAAAATATGATCCCAAGTCATTCTGTTCATCCCCATAACATCCTTTCTCACATAATAATTTCAACCCACTGAGTGAATACGTGAATCCACAGATATGCAATCCATAAGAACACAATAGAAAAGAATCACTTGTGTTAGCTTCTGCAGCCACACAATCGCACATTTTCCTACAAGGTTAACCTCAACATCACCATCTGGTAGCCAACTATACTTTCTTTATGGTATATTGATCATATAGCACTAAGCTCTAGGTAAGTATGTGGGACTAAAAATTAAAAAGTAAAAACTAAAAATGCAGCCAAACACAATCAAATTCCCCAGGCACAAATTTAAATTACTTCAATCACATCTAATTACATGTACCATCTAAAAAAAANAAAAAAAATCAAGTGTACACAAAATTTTGCCATTTAAATACACAGTTCTGCAAGGGAAAACCTTCTAAATGATAGCCCAGCTGTCAAATAAATAGGCTACACTAGAAAATAAGTTTGAAAGTTTCAAGAGTGTTCTTTGTCCTTAGAATACATTTTAAAGCAATAAGGTTTGCCACAATTGGTTTCAAAGGTATTCTTAAACCCCTTTAACTCCTAGTAATATAATAATCAAAAAGTGAATAAAGAGTTAAGCAAGAGAATTAAAATGTCTTTTAGTTGGAAAAGTGATCTGTGAAAATGAAAGCTAAAAAGCAATAAACTCCCTGCTCCACAAAAACATTTTATTTCCTTTTATAGTCTTGTGAAGCAAAGGTAGCCTGTGCAATACTGAGCATGAAGTAAATAAACACTTAACCTGCTACTGTCAAAAAGACAGAAAATATTACCATACTACATATGACATTCAGATTCCAAGAAATAATTCTTAACAATATCAACATGCATGAAAAACAGAGCAGAAGCAGCACTCAGCCATTTCTATTAACTTGAAATGCAAGGAGACTGAATATGACAAGCAATTTACAAGGAAGGGAGTCCTCTAGAAACTAACTTATTTACTATATGGTACTTTAACATTTTGCTTTCGCAAAGTCCAAGAACTCTTTTGTCTGATGATGTGGTAAGCAAGAACCTAAGAAAGGAAACTTAGAGATAAGGCATATATCAAAAATACAGGCTCCAGAACGAACAAAAAGTATTCCATTGGCAGTATGCAGGTGATGAATGGTCACCAATTTGTCAGTGAAGAGGAACTGAAGACAGATATTAAAACCTTTCATGTATCTTTCATGGCTCCTGTAGTTCATGGGTCAATGATACTTACAGGGTACGCAGTTTTTTAAAGTGTGGTAATTCATCCCCTGCAGATCCCTTCATGGTCTTTTCAGTAAGCATAGTTTGAAATACTGGGTTTTTGGATTCTCTGAGCCAGTGTTGATTTTAGAGCCCGTAATAAACAGAACAACAAATAAGCAACAGCATCCTCAGAATTTTAGCTTATTATAAAAAGCATACATGTCCTTGGTAGAAATTTAGAAAACACATATAAACAAAATTTAGAAAGTAAAAGTCTTCTGTATTCTCTCAATCTGGAGATGTTGGTGTAAATCCTTCCTAT